>NC_133778.1:14296403-14315465 GCF_003597395.2 Chelonoidis abingdonii
TTCACCTTAGCCTCTAATGATAGAACAAGAAGCAATGGGCTTAAACTGCAGCAAGGGAGATTTAGGTTGGACATTAGGAAAAAGTTCCTAACTGTCAGGGTAGTTAAACACTGGAATAAATTGCCTAGGGAGGTTGTGGAATCTCCATCTCTGGAGATATTTAAGAGTAGGTTAGATAAATGTCTGTCAGGAATGGTCTAGACAGTATTTGGTCCTGCCATGAGGCAGGGGACTGGACTCAATGACCTCTCGAGGTCCCTTCCAGTCCTAGAGTCTATGAGCATGGCTGTGTTTTTCCACATCTGCATTGATCCCAACAGCTGTAGCTACTTCAAGTCTTTTTTCCGCAGTGTTAGCACCCTTCATTGCACAAAAGAGAAGAGGAAGCTGGAAAATAAATACAATCAATTTTTTTCCCCCTGAGCTCACAGGACGTGGGAGAGGAGGGAAGGGGGAGATTCTGAAGCTCAATACCTGCTTCTTTTTTGGTCATGACAGAAGCCCTCCACTGAGCCTGTATCATTCAGCGTGACAAAGAGAGAACTTACTGGGTTTTGTCCCCAGCAAAAACAAAGGAGAGGAGAAAAGGTGGTGGTGCGAGGCAGGAGTGCTTTTGCTGTCTGAAGGCCTTTGGAACGGCATGTAATTAAATGGGCCTGATTGTGTGTGGATTGGTGGCACCTGTGCCTGTGGCGTGTTTGGCAGCAGCAGCAAAATGGTAAGGCTGGTGTGTAATTACAGAGCACTTAGCATGCATTCAGCCCTGGTGTGTTCCTCTGCTAATTTCCACTTTCATTGTACAAGCGGCTATGGACACTGCAGAAGCTGCAGTTCAAGTACCTGCAGCTGGTGAGACAAGTGAACGTGATGGCTATAAAGTTTGCTGAGGGCAGGAGCCCTGTTGAAGAAAAACGTTAAGCTATTTCTCTCCATGCTGCCTAAAGGATGAGATCTGAATGCCCGGTTACTTCTTTAAGTTTCCATTATCTAGACACTCATTAAACAGAGCCTTCCTTATATCATCAGACTTCTTGCTTGCAGCTGACGTGTCTCCAGTAGTCGATGGGGTCCCTGGTCCTTTTCTAGTATCACCTTCCGTGTTTTGAATATTTCTAGAGCCCGTGGATGGGCTCTCGGTTCTCTTACTGCTCTTTCCCCACTGCTGCCTTCTCTGTGATGTACAGAACTTTCCATTTCAAACATTTGGTGAATTGTTTCAATCAAGAATGACAGCTTCCCACTGGGGCTGAGGCCATCAAACCTTCTCACAAAAAGCTGAGTCCTTATTTAAAACGTCTTTACCCAAGTCAAGTCATGCCTCACTCCACAATACCCCATTAGTTTCAAATAAGGCTAGTCACAGATGAAGGTACTACTCCATGCAAGTGAGAGTGGCACCCACGTGTAGTATTTAAGAATGAACTGGCTGTGATATGCTGGGGGGGGGTTCAGGTGTACGGTGACAGAAGCAAAATAGAGAAGGAAAGAAAGACTGCACATGGAAATTTCCAGCCATTACATTGTTAACTGCCAAAGGGAGGGAATGAGACCGAACCAGTTGCTGGCTGGATTTTTGCCACTGAAAATGTGTAGGGTATATTTGGAAAGTGCTGCTCAGTTAACTACTATAATTCATCTCATTTCACCACTGAATGGGCGAACAGTCTGTTGCTCTGCACATGTTTTGAGCAGAATTTAAAAAAGAAAAGAAAGAAAAAAGGAAAGGCATCACCATTCTGAAAAGTGCAAAAACTTCAGACGATAAGAAGCAGGAAGGATTTTGTTCACCATAAAAGTTAGTTTCTGAAAGAAATGCCAATGATAGGAACATAGCAGTCGCCGGCTGGGATCAGACCTTAGTCCATCCAGTCCAGTGTCCTGTTTCTGACAGTGGCCAACACCAAGTGCTTTGGAAGAACATGCACGAAACCTCACAGTAGGTCAATGTCATATGATATGTCCCCAAGGTCTAATCTTAAAACCTAACAGTTAGAGACTGGCCTAAAGCATGAGCATTAATAATTTGTTGGTATTAACTATATCAACTCTGGAGGCTTTTGTTGTCCATGTAAGTGTCCAATGCCTCTTTGAATCCTCCTAAGGCTGGGTACTGCATGTATATGTTAAGAGAGAGCACAGTGTGTTACAAAAATAAGCGAGAGAGAGAGGGACAAAAAGTACTTAGATTATAAACTCTATGGGGCAGAGCCAATCTTTTTATTCTGTGTGTGTGGACTGTGCCTAGCACAACGGTCACTGCTCCTTGACTGGAGCCTGTAAACACTGCTGCAACAGAGACAACAAATATTGCATTAGCACAGTGGGATCTTGGGCCATGACTGGAGTGCCTCAGCACTATTGCAATACAAAACAAATATACCCGTCGGGATAGGATGGCATCCAGAAAGGCAACATTGGGTGAGAGGCAAAGAGAGAGTAATTTCATCAGAATGAGCTAAGAACTGCAACTCTCAGACCTCATTTTGAAAGTATTCCAGTTTAATGTTCACAATCATAGTCCAAAATATTTGAGAGCAGGGTGGCATTTTGGGAGTATCCTCCTTTGAAGCAATATATTAGATTGAAAAAGAACCCTGTGATGCACTGGTAGCGGTCCAGGATTCATATAATAAACCAAATTCAAAAACTAAGCACTGAACAGAATTCAGAAGTGATTCCAGCACAATCCCCCATCAAATCTGCAGACTGGAAAAGATGACACTCTGCCAGGATTAAAACAAACAAACAAAAAGTAGCTGCATGCCCAGCATTTGTTGTCGGAGAATAACAGTGAATTCTTGTGTTTTAACTTTAAAGAGCTCCTGTCACACTCAGCATACTCAGCTGCTTTGTACTATGGCAGGCAACTGCAATAGCATCAGGTTTGAGTATTATAAAGGAGAAAGTCACAAAGATGTTGATAGTCAACAATAGGAAACAGACAAAAACTACATGACCGTTCCATGAGGTGGGGTGTAGCACTTGCACCTGAGTGTGGCAGGGACTGTCTAAGGCGAACACAGAAAGAACCTTCAAGGAATTATTATAAAAAGTCAGAGTTAACCACTGATGTGTAGGACCATATACTTTTTCTTCTGTCTCCTCCAGCATAGTAGGGTCTGGATCTACCAATCTACCGGGTAGTGAATATTAGCCGCAAACAGGGAAGGAATAGATAATGTTTTCCAACAAACATCTTGAGCGGGGAGGCTGACTGGGAATTGTTAGTATAGAGTTACTGTGTCTCCTCTGTAAGTTACAAAGATGTAAATAACCAAATATGGGCTGGACAGATGGTCTCAGCAACCAGGATTGGGATTCCTCCTTTATCCTGGTATGAGAAGACTTGGATTTCACGCTGGTGGAGCCTCTTCTATGGTGGATTGCTGGTATTTAATTTTCTGTAGTGGAAAAGACTCTTAGCATCCACTTTCCCAGAGTATTTGATGGCTTCAGCAAAAAGCTTTGTCACCTGGAAATATAAAGTAGAGGAGACTGATCATTTTGCACCCTTTTCCAGCGGGGACTGATTAATAAGACCAGTTCTACACCCTGATCCTGCCCACTGCTCCATGCCAGGTCACCCCAGGGCCCATCCTGAGCAACAGACAGCCAACCCTGCACGACTGTAAAGGCTTTTGGATTCTTGAGGAGGAAGGGTTGATATAAATGCAAGATATTATTTTCTGCTTCATCCCAAACTTTATAGAGAAAATAGGGTTATTTCCTCCCTTTAGGGATTAAAACTCTACTATAAAAGAGCTGAGCACAATCTGGTGGCAGGTCGGTTACTGAATCATGAAGGAAGATCTTCTTTCTGGTTGGCAGTGAGTATTTTTCAGACAGGTAGAGAGTGCTCTGCTGTATCCCATGCAGGTTTGGCACCCTCATGTCTGTGACGATGCAGCTCGGCATTGTGTTTGTTTTTTATCTGATCAAATCATAGCACAGGCGTCTGCACTCCAACCCCTAGCTCCAGCCCATGTCTTTTGGGTCTGACCTTGCTCCCACTGAAGCCAACAGGAATTTGGTCACTGACTCCAATAGGAGTAGGATGGGCCCTTAATGATTGTTATAGATAATTGCAGAGACGGTCTATGCTCTGCTGGGAAGCACAGTCCAGCTGTCTCCTATCAGAGGTATGTTAAAATTAATAGATTTCAAACAGAAGGCCAGCGTCCTTACCTTTATCAATAGCTGAAATGTAGTTTGCCAGGAACGCCAGACAGCTAACAGATGAAGCTTTGTTATCAATTAGGAAGCTACCCCAGTAAGTGTCAAATTCATTTGGACTGATATATTGCAATAGTACCAGATTTGCATTGAGATTTTTAGAGGGGGGCAACTTCTTGTTCGGAGCTTCAACAGCTATGATAGAAAGCTGCTACCAAGCATGTTTTACTGATGTTGTAATGAGCCTGTACTGGAGGATTTGCTCTAAAGATGGAATTGAGACATCAGTGGCCATGGGCAGTGACATAGGATCTGGCCTATGCATTTTTTTAAACCTTGTTCTGCAGCACACAGTAAAGAAAATGTATTCAGGCAACCACTTTCCTGCAATTTCAGGTACATCACCATTTGTCAAACATTAACAGGGGTCTGGAAATATTGGATCTGAAGCTCAAAATGGCCCCAGCACTTTCGACACCAGAAGAAAGAACAGCGAAGGAGATACCTGGAAGTTAGTGAGAAGAGCAATCCCACTGTCAACAGCCGTCCTGCGGATCACATAATTATCATGGACGAACTTGGTGTTGCTGTTGGGGAGGTTAATCACCAGGTCTATGTTCCCATCTTTTATCAATCTGAAAAGACAATACCGAAGACACTAAGGAACACTTTGCTTAGTGAAGATCTTCAATGAATGTATGTGTGTTCAGCTGAATAGCACTGGCATTTTTAATTCACTTTAAAATTTAATTTTTATTGACTAGTACATTCTGAGGAAGGATGGGCTAGTGGATAAGGCATTGCACGGGGACTCAGGAGCTCAGGTTTGACTTGCTGGATTTGCCTGTGTGACCCTGACATGGGGCTAAATTCAGCCTTCATGTGCAACTCCATTAAGGCCCTGATTCTGGGAACCGCTGAGCACCTGCAGTGCCTCTTCATGTTTGCAGGAGGTGCTCAGCACCTCTAAAGGTTCAGATCCCAAATGTCCTAATTTAAAATTCCGACATACAGTGCTGTATATGCTCGAATTTAACCATATATTGGTGCCTTGGTGAGGTATGAACCTCAATGAGGCACAAGGAGCCTAGGAAAGACTTAGAGTAAAATTGCTCCAATACTATAAAAAATGGGTGCTATTAATTACACACTTCTTGATTAAACAGAGGTAAATTTCCTTCTCATAACAATTACAGGCAGATTTGAATACGTCTTTCCACAGCAGAACAGTGACCCATAAAGCCCTGGAGTGAAATCCTGGCCATGAAGAAGTCAATGTGAGTTCTGCCACTGACTTCAGTGGGGCCAGAATTCTACCTCCCCCTAACCCCCTCCAACTTCACTTTTGCCGAAGACTCCCATAGTGTCCACAAACTGGGCTAAGCTCTTACCTCCTGATTGCAGGGAGGTTGGTAGTGTGGCTTTCCTGGGATGGCCAGGCCACTGGAGTTGTAGGTACGCTGTTGGCATTGAGCCAGTTGGAAGTTGCCTCTGTGGCATAAAGCTGCATTGAGAGGGAAAATATATTATTGCCTACTTCATAACACAAATGCTTGTAATGTAACCATGCATTGTACTGTCTGGGTCTGATCAAATGAAATCAATAGAAAGACTCCTATAAATTTCAGTGGGCATTGGATTAGGCCCCATTTTGTGAGAGACTCACCTGCAGAAGCATAACTTTCCCATTGTTTATGTTATCAATGATCTTCTGACAGATGAGTGACAGTAAACAGCAGGTAATATTGCCAAAAACACTTAGGAGTCTAAGTACCATTGACTTTCAACAGGACTCAGGTTCCTAAATCACTACCATGAATGGTGCCATATAGAAAACAGATCAATACATCTAATATTTACATCAATACCCTGTGGCTGCCTGCCAGTTCTCTTTAAGGGCTTTCTATTAAATATGGTCTAATGTTTTACAGTCATGATATTAATATTCTCTAGTGATGATGATCCAGAAAACAGATTCTACATTGGACACATACTTGCCTAATTAAAAGTGAATTGAAAAACAATACAAGTTTATATACCCTTAGATGTGCCTTTGTAATATATTAAAGGCCTCATACAGATTTTTCACCATAAAAGAGTGTTTTTTCTCCTTCCTCTTGTTGTGTTTAAAAATATGACTTCCTGACTTGCTGCTTCTTCTTGGAGAACTCTGCAAGTCTCTGGAGGACCTGTAATGTGACATCACCGCTGCAGGCTGAAAATGGAGCTGCAGTTCTTCCAGCCTTGAAAGTAAAAACCCCTGGCTCTAGCAAATTAATCCTGTTTGTTCAATTTAATAATTGTACAGTGTTTTAGTTGTGTAACTCTCATTGACTTTAACAGGAGCAATTCAGCTAAAAGTCCTTACTGTGCTTTGAAAATGTAGGTGGTATATATCTCTTGTTTTCATTTGTCTTCGTCTCAACTCGGAGGATCTCAAGAAGTTATTCTGCTGCCCTTTGACCAGATTTCACATCAAATCCCAGCTTTAAAACCCAAAGCAACGTACCTTGAAACCTTCTTCATGCAGCTGCTCTGCTACACCAAGGAATTTGGGACGGAAGGAATGCTGAAAAGGAAATGTAAAAGAGAGGATCAAAGCTATGATCTAGCAATGGGGCACTTTCCCCTTCACTGGACATCATGGGGCTTTTTCAGAATATGTTACGAGGGAGATATATTTCTTTGTTTGGCCACGCGTGTGTGTCCATTTTTTCCCTCCTCGCTAGATGGCTTTCTGTGTCATTCTCCTTTATGAAGACACTTGAGGACAAGTGCAATATTGTGACATTACAAATTAATAGTTTGGTATGAGACTGAAGCCCAAATCCCACTATCAGGCAAGATACCTCGATATGCTAACAACAATACATCCCCCAGAGTGTTTTACTGCAATAATTAAATTGGCCCTGCAAAATAAATGTTGGGACAAACAGACTTTTATAACACACTTTACAAGTCTCCTCCTATGATTTTAGCTGGTATTCTTTTTAAGGCTGCTCTGTAACATTTGGTTTCAGAGCCAGCTGCAGCAGTGCCTGGTCTCAAACCCGGAAGAACTGTCAAGAAGTAGCTTCAAATGGGAAACACAGGCTTTGGGCTGCTTTTGGGTGCTGTGTTTGGAATTATATGAAAATATCCAGGGTGTGTGCACACTTTTCACATACATACTCCATCAACTCCCCTAAGGGATTTAGGCACCCAATTTCCATTCAAAACTAAGGAAGTTGGGGTGTCCAGATCCCCTGGCACCTTTGAAAATCTCTCTCATCATGCATTTGCAAACCCAGCAACCATACAGAAGAAATTAAGACGTAACATCTTTTATACATGTGCATCTGACTTTACGTTCATCGGGTATTTAGGGCAACAGGGAAATAACGTTCTAGTAAGGACACATGCTGCCTCCGTACTTTGGGGGTTTAAGTAGTGCAGAGATCAAAAGCAATGTGTGACCTTTTCACTGTAAAATCATCCTGAATTTCAGCTGTAACGTGACTCTGACCAGTAAAGAAACAGGATTATGGAAAACACTTTCCACACTGGAACTGCTGATGCTCTAACCCTCGCAGAGGTCATGAAGGGCAGAATAAGAATATTTTCTAAGAAAGAAAATGAGTCAACAAGTCCTTTGAGCTCTACAGACCCTGGCAAGGACCTCATCATAAAGTCATTTCTGCTCTGTTCACTAACTGGAGAATACAAATATACAATGTGACGTGATTGGCAGCTTCCCAGCCAGAGAACTGCTCTGCCTTCTGGTCAGAGGTGTTGGCTTTCACAACAATCTTATAAACTTCTATCAAACCTGTACTGAATACTTGTGACACATAAAACAGCCTCTCCACAAAAAGAAATTACATCTGTCAGCTTGCATCTGAGCAGCCCCAGATTTAAAAGCTGACTGAAAGTATCTGTGTAAGAAACCATGAGTAACTAAAGAACAAGCAGATTTAGTTACTGGAAGATATTTATTGCAGGAGGGGGAAGCTTATTTCTTTTCTTTAAAGGAAAAGTTTTATATCCTGTAATACCCTTCTTGCACTGCTGGGACATCTGGCTGGTGGTAAAGGGCCAGATCTTCAACTGGTGTAAATCAGGGACTTCAATGCAGTTACCTCAGTTTACATCAACAGCTGGCTCAGTATGCAGCTACATAATCTTGATTCTGATGCTTTGATCGGGAGCTTTGCACTTAAGTCCAGTGTGGGGCAGACAGCATTTTTTGCTCCTAAAGATCTAGGATGGTAGCTATGATATAGGGTTACACTGAAACTACAGGCTCAGAGAGTTGGGATTTAAAAATAAAACACTCCTTTAATGTTCTCAGCATTTCATGGCTATCAGCACAGATGTCAGACAGATGCAGTCCATCCTATAGGCATCACTGAATAGCTCAATCAGGAAGGAAAATGAAAAGAGCTTTTCAACTATTCTTGTATCAAATATTTAATAGCAAATATAGGGTTCTAGCCACCCCCATGTTCCACAGCTTCACAAGATTCTCCATTATTAAAAAATGGAGCAGAACCTCAGCTGCTGTGAATGGGAATAGCTCCATTTAATTTCAGTGGAGCTCCACTGATTTAGACCAGTTGAAGATCTGACCTGTAAAGTTCTATGGAACACCAGATTACACTGTGTTCTACAGCACAAATGATTATGATCTGTAACCTAACTTGGCTGACAACTCAACCTGCATTTTGTTGCAAGGAAAATGAGAAGTAATGCCGCTTTGCTATTTTTAAGGTGGCTACTCCATTAACAGCCCTTAGGAACGGACATTGTCTAGTGGCCTCTCTAAAAGGGCTGCCAGAACTAGAAAGAGATACTAGGACGAAGCAATTGGAATCTCTCAAAGATGCTGTGTGTCATTAATTACAAATCTTTGGTTCCATTTACAATGTTTGGTCAAGAACTTAGCTGAGCATTTGAGCCTTTAGTGGGAACAATATATGCCAGAAGGATACAACTTTGAGGAAAATTAAAGATATCCCTTTTAATTCTGGTTTTGTTTCTCCATTCTATGAGGGATGTGCTCTCCTCATCTCTGGATAGTTAATACAAATGAGACAAAGCCGTATTAGAGTGAAGAAACTCAATATGCTAAGCAAGTGTCCCCTAGTCCCATTCAGGAAAGCTAACTTTTCCACCATTTTCGCTTCTTTTTTCTACCTTTTATACTCTGATGGCTCTGCGGAACCTAAAAGTCCAGCCTGGAAAGCAAATGAAGCAGTTAATCACTGAGCACTGAAATGTTCGAACGGGAATCTTTATGTGCAACTCAGCTGGCCTAACATCCTCTGCAGATCAAATGTACCACCTGTGTAATAGTGTAATGAACCAGTGATTGTCCCAGTATATCAGTGCCCTCTCTGGGATGGAATCAGCCACTCAACCGAGTGCATCACAACAGCTAAGAGAGATCATCCTGTAGTTCAAGAGCCAGGGGCCTGCGCTTTGGGAACTCTACCCTGCTATGAAGTTCTGAATGATCATGGTGTGTACCACAGAGAAGTCCTTGGTGGCTATGGATACTATTCAGTTTGTTTCTGAATCTCTGTTTTCTACATGAGCATACACTGCCACCGTGTCAGTTTGAGTTATCTGTTCTAATGTATATGAATGAAATAAGAATAGCATTTCTTACTGTTATAAACCACCTCCACCCTCTCATGGCTCATTATTTACAGAGACAGGGGTTCCTTTTTTACTGCCTGTTCATAATGATGTCTGCTCATGCCACTGTACTACATACATATATATAGTTCTGGTTGTTTCAAATACACATCACTTTGCAGGTTAGTTATCTAAAAAACACGCTGTTCCGAAGCACCGGGAGAAGGCTGTATTCCCCTGATTTGTTGTTTTCTTTTCCAACTGCACAATACTCAGAGAAAAGGACAGCACTTTGTGTGCTCTTTAAAGTTTGTTTGGGTTTTTTTTTTCTTTTTTCGAAAGACCTTTGTCCCAAGCACCATTTGGCTCAGATTAACAGGTGCTGGTGCAGACGTGACATTAATCCTTTATATAACTCAAATCACTGCTCGGCCCCTATTTCCCCTGGAGCACTGGCACCAGGCACACAGGCTCAAATTTTATACATCAATGCTTTCCAGAGCTGGTATTTCAAAATGTTACCCCTACAATGATTAGCTGTGAAGATACCAACTGCAGGGCATGCTCTCCATGGGAAGAGCCCAGGGTCTGACATTAAACTATCTCTGGATGTCAAGCAAGTACTTTTATGTGTGTTTATAGTAATCAGCAGCTGTGGCTTAAGTCCATTTATCATTCTGATGAGTCTAAGAAGGAGGTTGTGCTCGATGCCGCATTCTCACTACTGCTTGATTTACATGTTGCTTTGTTATCAGTCATCTCCTAGGCACCCTCTGCTGGCAGAAGAAGAGACTTTCCTCTACAACCCTTTCAAACTCCCCAAGGACTCACTTCTACCATTGAACACTGGGGTCCAATTCACTTTTACTGAGATAGTGTCTGTAATAATCACCTACTGGCTGGAGAACCAGTGTTGTTTTAATTATTTTTTATTGACTTTGTGCAACCATGTAGGATGCAAGATTATTACAAGCACAGCAGGGGTATGGCACAGGGCCATCAATTGTTTTTATGGGACCCTAGAAATTTTCCAGTCTTGGATGATGTGATTGATCATCGGTGGGACATACAAGACCTTGAGGAGATTTATGAGCATATCTGACTTGAGTAGCTCTTGCAGATGGTAATTACCCCAATGTAGAGAAACTGTACTCATTTGTTTTTTTCCAGGCTACCTTTTTTTATCCTGAGATGCATATTCTCATTACAGATCCAGAACTGTAAACGGACCAGAGCAAATATCTCCTTAGCTCCCTCTGCAAAAGCCCTTGCACTGAAAGACTTCCCCAATGACACTATTTAAACTTGCTGCCACTTACAGTGACTTTGAGAGAATGCTGACAGTAAGGGGTGCATCCATGGATTCAGAGCCCAAACTGGAAAAGAGCCATTAGACTCAGAAAAGGTTGATCTGAGATTCCATGAGGGGGCCCTACAGGCAGAGAACGCCTGTATAGGATGGTTTGGGTTAAGAAATAAGTAGAAGTCAAGTTTGGGGCTTAAGTTAGCCTACGTGTAGAGGAGTGCGGGAAAGTGATAAGTTGGAAACAGAGTGTTATGGGAAAGTAAGAGTTAGCAAGGACATAACCCAGGGTTATGTTACCTTTATGGTTGGTTACATACCTTGGTCACAGCTGGTCTGAGCAAGGTTTTAATGAGTGCTTTTGAAAATTGTGAATGTTTTATTAAAATGCTATCTATACTGACAGTATGGGAAGGACAGTGGTGCAGATGTTAATTTAAATAATGTGTAACGTCAAGAGCCAATAAGAAGGTGGAGGACATCTAATTTTGGTAAAGGGCTGGTTAATGTTAATTAGCATTATGATGGAGTATAAAAGGAGTAGTTTGGCTAAATTGCAACAGAGCTCCAATTAACATCCAAAGGTACTGTTAGGTTCCAGGGTGATACAGCTTACTTTACTCTGTTATCAGTGGACTAATCACCCATTGATACATCATTTCATCTTGGCCTGTGTGTATAACAGTAGCATTTCTGTAAGTAGTAACCGCATGCCTGTTTGCTTAATTTATCATTTTACTTTTGCATGAAGTTTGGTAGTATCATTCCAAGTGTCACCTACTGGTCCTCTACTAGATACATCTTCTGTAACCAACCTAGAGGCTTGAACCTGAAAACTAAGTTGGATTTTATTGCACCTTTATCTTTTAACAGTGTAGTATTAATTGGGAGTATTTCAACATCAAGGTTACAGGGAGCACAAAGGAGCAGGACTGGGAGAATCACAGCACTGCTTTGTCTTGATCCCACTCCCGTTTCACAGCTTCCTCCCTGTAGGTGCCCAGTGCTGCATGCTTCCAGCTGGCTGATAGCAGCACCATGAGGCAGAGTGCTGGCTGCAGACCCCAGCAGGCAGGAGAGGAAGTAGCCATGCATACTGATCTCCGACTCTACCAGCTAATTGGTGCCACCCTTTCACTCCTATTGGGCAGCCAAGAGAGCAGACCTTAACCTGAGGAGATTCCTGCCCCTCACATATACTGAACTGTGCAAAATATACTTTGCAAAAATAACACATCTTTCATCCTAGGAGACTCTGCTACAGCTCTGCCTGGCCATACAATCTTGGTGGAGATGGAGGGACAGAGATGGCCATTTTCTGTACAGATTATTAAGTGTGCAGGTTAGCAGAGTTCCACTTTATGGGCTTGCAGGATGCCCACCTTATGGGCTTCTGCAGCAGTGTGTCTGTGATCTGACAGAAAGCTCAGGCCTCTGGATCAGAGAGAAATGCATAAGAGTCGCGAGCACTTTGTGGGGACGGGGGCAGATTTTGATTTCTTGTTAGCGGTGGATCTTTGGTTATATGTGATCTGGGCTTCATCCACCACAGTGAGGCAACTCAGACCCATCTCCGCCCTGGTCTCCCAGTGCAGAGGTCCATGGTCTCAACTCTGCCCACAGATATACCCCACTACAGCTCCCATGAAAGCCAATGGACATTACGTGAGCATAGGTGAGGGAGAGATCGGGCCCATTGTGTGGAATCTAGTAAAAATCCTCCTCTAGCACGAGAGTACACAGTTTTACTGCTCATTCTCGCTAAATACTCACACACCACTGTCTGTTGTGGCTGCAGAAAGACCCTCGTGCAGAGAGCTTCCATATAAAGCCAACATAAATAAGTGAATGGAAAGCAAAGTGCCAGTTACCCTGTCTCCATATCGTCTGCCCTTTTTTGCTCTGATTTGCAAACTCTTGGTGCTCACCTGGATTCCAACCAGAATTCCCTTCTGTGGAAACTTAAATCCTGTGGAAAGCATTGCCTTCAGGAAGGCAGAATGGATGCTCTCCCCGAAGCAAGCAACCTGGGATGGAAGAACAAGGCAGAGGAGTGAGAAACAAACAACAACTAAAAAACCATTGTGCAACATTTTGTTTTTCGTGCTCTTTTCCCCTTTCTGTAGCACCCGGCTTGACTTCTCTTGTGCCAACAGAGCAAAAGCAGATCAGCATAGATGAATCTTACGTTTTTAATTAAGCAATAATGAAGGACTAAGCAATGCTTTACTCTCAAGCAGCACACCATGGAGCAACATAAATGGATTCTGCTCTGAGTTATTTGGACACCAAAACACAGCGTCTGGTTCACAGTATGTGAGCTTGTAACAAAATGTTTAATATGACTTAATGCTTAAATAACAGCGAATATTAGACATGCAACTGTGCGCCTGTGCATGAATGCAAAGTTTGCAGCAGGAAACAGAAGTTCTTCGAGATAGGTGGTCCCTATCTGTATTCCACACATGGGTGTACATGCGTGCCTGTGTCCGGAAATTCTAATAAGCTGTCAGCAGTGTCCACTGGCCCACATATCACAGTGGGTCTCCTCATGCTCCCAACCAAGAACATAAGAGGCAGTGAGGGTTGATGCCTCTCCAGTTCCTATTCTTACCGTGGATTCAACAGGATCCATAGCAGAGTGGAAAAGGGCAGGTGGTGGACTGCAGATAGAGCCCACACGTCTCAAAGAACCTCCTTTTCCAGGTAAGCAATCTCCATTTCTTCTTTGAGAGCTGGTCCCTATGTGTATTCCATACTTGGGTGACTGACAAGCAGTACTCAGACTAGAGTGGGGTGTGAGGAAGCCGGCAGCATAGATGATTGCAATACTGCAGTTCCCACTGCTGCATCTGCAGCAGAGGCCTGAATTAGCGTGAATGTCTTGCAAACGTGTGGCTGCTCTGCATAGGTCTAGTATTGGAATGTCCTGCAGGGATGTTGGAGAGGCAGCTTGTGCCCACAAGGACTGTGCTGTGACGCCAGCAGAAAGAGGCATGCCTGCTAACCTGTAGCACTCGGGAATCCACTATGAGATTCTCTGAGAGGATATGGCTTGAGCTCATGATCTTTCTGCTATGGCAAAAAAAAATCTTGGTAATTTTCTGATAGGTTTGGTCCTCTGCAGACAGAACATCAGGGACATCCCTCTGACGTCGAGGGAATGAAGTCTTGGCTCTTTGGCAGAAGCACGGAGTTTCGGGAAAAGGACAGGTAAGTGGATAGTTTGGTTGATGTGGAATTCAGAAGTAACCTTGGGGAGGAATTTAGGATGGAGCCAAAGGGATACCTTTTCCCTGTGAAAAACCGTATAAAGAAGGTCTGCCATGGGGGCTCCCAACTCACTCACCCTCCCAGCTGAAGTGATAGCAACTAAAAATGCAACTTTCATGGACAGGTGGGACATGGAGAATGTCATCAAAGGATTGGAAGGTGGTCTGGTGAGTGTTGACAGTACAAGACTGATGTCTTATTGAGCTATAGGTTTGATCACTGGACAGTACCAATGTTGAGTCCAGAACCATGTTCCTAAGTGGAACCAGAGGATGATAGTCCTCGTGTTTTGGAGTTAGGAGTCACCACTGGAACCAGTAGATCCTTCTTCTTGCACATTTTACCCTCCAACCTGGGGGCTTTCAGTGGTACCGGTCCTTTAGGACCTGTGAGGGAGGGCTCACCCAACCTTGGTGCGTTTGGGGAGGAACTGCATCTCTTGTGGACAGTCCTGAACAGGGACCTGTTCTTGTGATGATGAGACTGCACCCTACTCTCATCAGAAGTCCTGGAGGAAGAGTCCTTTTGGGCTTAGGAGCTGCCAACTCCACTCCTAAGCAAGAGCTTAGATAGGCACTGCTCATCTATTGGGGCTGACATAGAGGGGGTCTCCCTGGCCCAGATCAGAGTGGGGCCTCACAGCCTTCTCCATAAGATGCTTCCTTGGACAAAGCTTTCGAGCTTGGAGTGTTCTTGGTGGAAATGAGCGACAAATACGGCATTTTGCACAGATTTGTGTCTCACCCAAGCATTAGAGGCAGAGTTGGTGATCACAGCTAATGGACTCCCCAGTAAAGAGAAAAACAGTAACTATCTTATAAAGCTCCAACTATACTAATACAAGAGCTATAAAGAATAAAACTATTTACAAACCTATTTACAGGTTCTATCAAGAGAGAAAGTTGGAAAAATCTGTGGACACAGGGATTCTGACTCAGGCCACGCAGTATTAAAAAGCATCTGGAGAAGCATTGGCCTGCACTGTCTCTTACGCTCTTGGGCTGGGCGCATGAGGAGAATTACTGCACATGTGCGGGCCAATGGACACTACTTGTTATAATTTCCAGAGTCATGCGTACGGCACACATGCGTGCCCACATGTGGATGACACATAGGGACCAACTCTCAAAGACAAATGCACAGTTGGTTGTCACATAGCTGTAAGGATTTATTTATGGAAAGAGTTCCAAGAATTTAAATAAATAGATAGATAATATCTTGCTCTTATATAGCACTTTTCATCAGTAGAGCTCAAAGTGCTTTACAAAGGAAGTCAGTATCTTTAAGTAACATGATGTTCCAATGAAAGCTCAAAGAGTCCATTTATTGTAGATAGTAAATTTAGGTTGTACCAAAACCCCCACAAACAATAAACAGACGGCTTGGGAAATAAATGCTACTGAAACTTCTGGATGATGGATCAATGATAGCCTTTAAAAAGTCAGCATTTGGTAATAGCTATCACATGGTTACTTCCTTTTCCAAGAGGAAGTCTGCTTTCTCAGATGCCATTGTTTGCGTAGTTGTTAGACTCTTCGGTAACATAGTGGCTATTGTATAGCTCTTTGTACTGTATGCAGTATTTTAGATTGCTAATAGGCACTATTTTCTAGGGCTGGTTGAACATTTTCAAAATATGCAATTTTGTTGAGAATTTTCATCACAATTTTGAATCTTGACAAAAAAGGGTCTATTGATATTTCTGAAAGTTTTCACAAACATTTTATCTCTCTTTTAAATCATTTCTACGAGTGGTTGGAAAAGTGGGAACCATGAAAAAGACCTTAATTGAAATGTTGAGTTCAGAGAAAAAAAACAGGAATGAAAACTTTGTCTCACTTTTTGACCAACTCTATCATTGTCCTTCCCAGTGAAACATATCACACTGTGTCACTTAGTATACCGAGAGACACCCATACTTGTAGTAAGCATAAACCTTGGGAAAATGTACAAATTACATTTACCAGCAAATATTGAAAAAACCAAGGGGGAAAAATTCATAATAATTAGTTTACTGCTTTTTCATTGAAAAATCTTGATTTTCTCCACATTTTACCCACTATTAAACTGGAAGTGGGGTAAGGTCAGTCTGGGTAATAGCCTGGTGTTATTACTGTAACAACCTACAGCTAAAGCTAAGGCTCATCCTTTAAGCCAGGGGTTCTCAAACTTTGGGCACAAATGAATCAGTTTATCACATCAACAGCTCGATCGCAGCTGTTTGCTCCAACTCAATTGTGCATGTTCTAAACTACGTTATAGCTTGGATGACTCCATCTCTCAAACTTGGAATACCAGTGTGTGGCTGGTCACCTAGAGATTCATCATGAAGGTACGGAGAAGGCAGAGTAGAACACCTGCCAGGCCCGTCGAGAGAAATTTGGAGCCCTGGTACATGTTGTTCACTGGAGCCTCACCCCACAGGCTGACAGTGTCCTTTTTGCTTATATTTAGCTTATACTTCAGCCTTGTATTCATCAAATTTATTTGTTTCTTGAGATACTGGTACTTTATTCACACAGATGTTACAGACATTTTTTGAGGGGGATGGGGTGGCGTGGGGCTTGAACTTGGAGCCTAGAGTCCCATCTTACCCCCACTCTTGTCAGTCCCGGCACCAGTCTCCCAAACCAAAAGTGCCCGTACTGATGGCACTTTTGCTAATGGTTGGGAACTGCTACTTTAAGCAAAATACAGCCTGTGCCTTCATTGGGGCACTTGGTGGATTGAAGCCCAACACATGTCACATGTGTGTTAAAATGTCTTTGTAGCATAACTGAGCATTTTACCAGTAGAAAGTTATTATCCTTATTACATATATAAGGAAGACCTTCATAACAATCATGTTTCATGGCATTTATGAATATGGATCTTTCCAACTCGTAAAAATTAATAATCCTGTCTTTATGACTAAAATATTCTCTACCTCCATCTAAAGCTCAAGAAAAGTAATTCTCACTTCTTGGCTACATTTCTGTTCTTTTCTGCCCTCCTCACCCCCACTCCCATGGAGTCAATTCCCTTCTGGAAGTAGGAAGGACACGTTTGTGTTTTTTTCTGTCCGTTAATTACAATGAAAGCAAATCAGCTGCTGTACAGATTTCACACGTAATATGAAGAGCAGGCTAAAACAGTACCAGAGAGAAGCAGGAAACATGAGGTTATTTCAACCTTACATGTAGGCCTGACTCTTATTTATAATAAGATTCCTTTACATGACTCTGACAGTGGGCTTTGTTCCTGTTATTGCCTATGCCAGCACGTGTTCACTGGAATGGGTTTCAGAAATTCATTGGAAAGTCATAGCGTGTCCACAGCAAGGTTGGAAAAGACAGCCAAACCCCAACAGTCCAATGTGGAGTTAATACTTCAACTGCTACACTTTATTCACACTTGCTCTCACTCTCATTTTGCTCCCTGGCACACATCTTGCTGGTTACCAGGCAACCATAAAAATATCACCACACATATTTGTTGCCAGTAAGTAACCTGTACATTCTGAGACCAAAAACTCATGACCTGGAGTCTGCTGTTGCCATTCTGACGTGCACTGATTGGGATTCTGAAGGTTGTGTCTGTCAGGAATTAGGTGATTCATAAAATGTACTGACATGCTGAGAACTTTCCAGAACCTGACAGCTCACTTTGAGAAACACATTTCATGCTTTCATTGAATCCCTCGCTGACTGATGGAATTGAGGTACAGGTGAAGAGGGACATCCAGTGGCCAAATAAATTTCATTCTTCAGGGGAATGCCTTTGTGGGTTTTTTCTAGAGACAAGGCGGTATCTGTGTGTTGGAGGAGGGAAAGATGTCCCAATTTTAATTTTTTTTAAAGACTTTGGTTCTTTCCAATTCAGCATACAGATTCCATCCAGATACTTGCACTTATAAGATCATTAACAGTATCTGTTAAAGAAAGCTTAGTAAAAAATGTGAACAATACCTCCCCAGTGGAAGCCATCTCACATCGGAGAATAGGGTCAGCATCTCTCAGTCGGGGCCAGGAGAACATTGGAGCCTGGCAAAAGGAAGGAAAAGAATGTAAGGGAGAGAGAGTATTAAATGAATTAGAATTCAGGTGTATACATTACGGAAGTGAGAGATATACATGTCCAGGTTATGTTCAAGGTGCATAAGTGTAAGAAAAGCATTGGTTTAGGTTGATGACCAGAAAGAATACTAGGCAAATGGATTTCAAGTATCCCTAGAGCCTCAGTCAGAGAATGGGATAAATGTTCATGGATTTGACCAGCAAAATGCCCCTGTGAGTAACCTGAAGCAGGATTTCTAATAAGTTGTGGTACACTGTGATTTTTAAGAGGCTATTTAACACAGAAAAGCTGTTGAATGTCCAATTCTTGAGAGAAAGAGACAGATATGCTGCTCTCTGAAACACACTAAGGCCTGGTCTACACTATGCATTTAAACCGATTTTAGCAGCGTTAAGCCAATTTAACACTGCACCCATCCACACTACGAGGCCCTTTATATCGATATAAAGGGCTCTTTAAATCGATTTCTGTACTCCTCCCCAACGAGAGGAGTAGCGCTAAAATCAGTATTACCATATCGGATTAGGGTTAGTGTGGCCACAAATCGATGGTATTGGCCTCCGGGCGGTATCCCACAGTGCACCACTGTGACTGCTCTGGAAAGCAATCTGAACTCGGATGCACTGGCCAGGTAGACA
>NC_133778.1:14317033-14596794 GCF_003597395.2 Chelonoidis abingdonii
CTGGGATCTCAACCCAGAATTCCAAGGGGCGGGGGAGACTGTGGGAACTATGGGATAACTACGGAATAGCTACCCACAGTGCAACGCTCTGGTAATCGACGCTAGCCTCAGACCATGGACGTATACCACCGAATTAATGTGCTTAGTGTGGCCGCGTGCACTCGACTTTATACAATCTGTTTTACAAAAACGGTTTGTGTAAAATCGGAATAATTCCATAGTGTAGACGTACCCTAAGTGGCACTGGTCAGATATTTTTGCGATGGGGCATTTTTCAGTCAGGAAATACTGTTTCATTCAAATAAACACTTTCCGTGGGATTGTGTCAATTTAGACTAAACTTTCCATGGAAAGCTGCCTTGGTTCCTGCCCGCTCACTCAGCCACCTCCCTGGGCTCCCTGGCTCCGGGCTCCTCGCCACCCAATTGGGCTCTTCTGGGCTTCCAGCTTCCCTGGCTTCACAGCAGCTTGCCTGGGTGTCCAACCTGAGCAGCCAGTTCCAGATGCTGGGCAGTCCAAAGAACCACCTGTCCAGAGAGCTGGGCAGCCCAAGCAGCTGGCTCCCTGACAGGCAGCACTCTGGACTGCTCATCTCCCCTGCCAGCTAGCATCCTGGGTTGCTGAATATAGCTCTTATATTGCTCATATATATAGCTTATATAGCTTATATAGCTCTAATAGCTGTGCTGGCTCTGCAGTGAAACACAGCAAAAATATATGTCAGTCACCCAAATCAAGAAGCTATGGCTCTGAATACATCAGGGAGCAGATCTACTGAGAGAGAAGGTAACATTTTTACAGTCTTTTTTCAGAGCTTTTAAGAGCAGTTTAAGAAGCAAAATCCCATTTTCATGCAAATATTCCTAGAAATAAAAATGTGGCAGAGGCATAGAGAAAATATAGGTATGTATGAGGAGGATTGTGTCTTTATAGAATATTTTTCAAAGTTCAAAATGTTTTAATCTATTAACAAGTCTTTAAATTTAACAGTACCAAACAAGCACAGCACATCAGCAATGCAAGAGCTTCCCAGGACCAAATCTCGGAGAGCTCCTGAAAGAGATGTAACACTGCAGGATCCATGGGATAAACTAGTAAAACTCCAAACCATTAATTTCAGAAAACTTGACCACAGATATAAAACAAAATGTGAAGCTTCTTCATGGTATGGCAATTTGGTGACTACTTGGCTAATCTAAGTCAGCCATCGACCTCCGTTATATTCTAGTAGGATAGCGTAGTTTGTTTTGGACATTAGATTAGTAGAAGGAAGTTGCATTCACTCCCTGTATATCTAAGGATATACAAGATATGCTCTCAAAAAATGTAAAGTCTGGATAACTGTTCTGAAAATTCTGAACTTTGAAAAATATTCTATTTAGACACATTTCTACTTATACATCCTGCAGATTGTCTGCACTTCTCTTCCACATTATACTAGAATTTTATTTCTTGATGTGTGCTGAATATGTCTAGAGTAACTATCATTTAGGTATATGTACAGGCGTAGACTTAAGTATGGTGAAATCTTGGCCCCATTTAAGTCAAGAAGAGTTTTGCCATTGACTTCAGTGGGGCCAGGATTTCACCTATAGTGTATTAGTCATATTTTCAAATGGAGATACCTCTCACCTTTTATTTTAAACAGACAAAACTCCATTCCTAAATCCTTGGGCATACAATTTTGGGATACTGAGAACATAGATTTGTGCACACTCATCAGACAGCACTAGCCAGAGGTTTAAACTTGGGCTATACAATTTTGGATATTCACATTTAGAGCCCAGGTTGAAGCTAATTTGAAAGATGGTTCATGACAGTCAAACCTCGCAAATGTCTATGAGACCATTGTGTCAATGAGTAACATTTTCTTTGATTCTTCTCATACTGCATAATTCCCACCCACCGCCATTGTTGTAATAAAAGATTGAAAAGATCTATTGCATTCCCATCTCTTTTCCCAGACAGGATTGTTTCCTATTAATTTAAAGGTAGTGAAGGGATGGGATCATAACATCACTCCTATTAACAGGTGCCCCCCCCAGCCCCCACCAGTGGAAATTCTCTGCTCCTTCCTTCATCCCATTGTTTTTTAAAGCCATACCTTAATCCCGACATATTCAGAAGGGATAATGGGCCGTTCCAGTGTAGGCAGGGATGACTCATCAATCTTTTCTCCAATCATCACCTTTGTGGCCACATCAATGAAGTCCACGCCAATCGTCTTGGACACAAAGGGGAAGGAGCGTGAAGCCCGCAGGTTGCACTCTATCACCTGAGGAGGTAAAGAGTAGATACTTCAGTGCCACAGATTTGTTAAGCAAAGAGATAAAGCCCCTCCTTGGAATACTAATTCACATGTGTAAGCATGCTCTGGAGGTGTCTGGAAGCTAGTCTCCAGGGTTCTTGGGGTAGCATTCACTGTAGCTGGTGAGAAATCTCTCCAGATTCCCATCTAACAGGCACACGCAGTCATGGGAATTGTGGTCAAAGATTCTGAGTACTGGGAGCACACTTGATATGTCTTAAAGGAGTCTGATTTTCAGAGGGTGGGTACTCAGCACTATACAGTTGGACACCCAAGAACGGAGGCACCCAAAATCCCCAGTCGCCTTTGAACATTTGCCTTGTGTTCTCCACACTGTAGCCTTGGTTTCAAATACATCAGTGCCCAGACTAGAGCCGGGGAAAGCGAGGAACCACCATTAGCTAGTTACAAACATTAATGCCCATTTTGCTCTTTCTATGACCACACAGTCCTTCTTTTGTGAGTGAAGGTGCGTTTGGGTAAGCATCTGGGAAAACGAATATCTGGGCCCGTAGCTGGAATTTGTTTAATGACAAAAGCTAAGAACAAAGATGGGTCATGCCCATGACAGAATCTCACATGAGGTTTGAGGATATAGGAGGAATCAGGATACATGAGAGACAGCAAGAATGAACTGGGGCTATAAAGGAAGAGAAAAGATGGGCAGAAAAGAGAAGGAGATCACAAGAGAAGAGGAAAGAGAACAAGGTCAGACAGGGCTGGAAAGATCCATTCCCCAACTAGTAGTTCAACCAGATCTTGTGCAGACCAACAACACTCTAATCTAGTAAAATCTCCCATGCTATGCCACAGCTCTCAGCTGCCCTTCCAGTCACAAACTCACTTGACTTTCCCCATTAGTGACAGCAAGCAAAGCACCCATTAATGATGGTCGCAAAAGGTCAGACATTTGCACTATATCTATTATTAATAGCTAGTAATACCACACTATTTAAAGATAACCTTTTAGTGGCCCACAAACTTGTTTTGTCCCTTTCACGTCCCCTCATATTGTCCTTTTAGCTTTTTAGCATGCTGCCCGGAAAGATCCAGACTACCAAAAGATCAGTGGGTATAGGATAAAGTCAAGATTACGCTCAGTTGATAAGATGAGGCATGAGTCACATTCCTGTAAATCACATTTGGAAATGATCCATTTGGGTAGGATTTGAGCACAGTCTCACACTAACATTTGCTGACAGACAGCAATTTCACAGCTTCATCTACAAATTGCAACACTGTGAAGGCAGATGGAGCTCTGTAGTCTCACTGGAAAACCTGAGAGGTTCTCTTCTAAAGGCCTGGAGCTCTGTAGTGGGGCGGTTGCCCCATTCCCTGAGAATTTAAGCTGCAGCAGACCAGTGGGCCTGCGCAGACAGACAGCCAATAAGAAAAGGGATTTTTGGAGCCAATCAGGGACCAGATTGGAGGCAGCCAATCAGGGCCAGGCTCAGCCCTTTAAAAAGGCTGCTCAAGGAGGGAGCAGGCAGTCTGTCCCAGGCCTTTGAAAGGGGAAGGTCTGTCTCCAGAGCTGGGAGACTAGCAGCTGGGACAGCGCAGTGCTGGGCAGGCCCAGGGGAGCAGAAGGGAACTCCAGCCGGTGTCTGCCAGACTGCAGGCCCTGAGGGGAAGGACCTAGGTGGTGGGAGAGGCTGAAGGGGAAGCAGCTCAGGGACATGGACAGATGTAGGGAGAGAAGGAGGGCAGGATGGCTGCCACTAGAGGGTCCCTGGGTTGGGACCCAGAGTAGTGGGCAGGCCTAGGTCCCCCGCCTTCCTCCTTGTCTTACACCCAGCTGATGGGAGTGACCATCTAGGGCTGCACCAACCCCCAGCCAAGAGGGATGTGACTTTGGGGGTGCAGTTGCCCACATTGGCCGGGGTGCAGAGAGACAGCTGATTGACACACACACCCGGAAGGGAGTGAGGATGGACTAAGGGGCACTGCTGGAGGGCAGTGGCTCGAAGAGAACATCGCAAACTGGGAGCAATGCGAGTCTACACGCCAACCGAGGGCGAGACGATAGACGGGACACCACCAGGAGGGGGCATGCCACTGGACTGAGCTAATTCCCAGAGTCACCAGCGGGAGGTGCCACAGTGGTGAGTCCCAACCCTGTCACAAGCTCTTTTCTCACTCTAGACCACAGAGTGCTTTACAAAGCAGTGAGTGACATATCAATGGCACAGAGATCCGTACGCCATCAAACGAGGCAGGTATTACGTGCACAGCTCTACCCCATGCACTACAGCATGCTGCTGCAATTGGCTTAGCCCCTCTGCTTTGGGGTGAACACAGAGAAAGGGAGCACTGGTGGGACGCAAACTGAAACCACTTTCAATATTCTCCTCCTAACCAGCGGTGGGAGTTCTTACCAAGACATCGTTTCCTCTGACCAGGAACTGAACATTGAATGGGCCAGAGATGGAAAAGGCACGTGCAATCTTTTTGGTGATAATTTTCACCTACAAAAAATAGGCAGCATAATGTTATTTATTACAAACAGATCAGCTCAAATGTGGCTTTCCTAACCCTTTGAGTTATCTCATTACTTAACCATATCCTCTTTTCCATCATCCTCACAACCAGTAACATCTTTTGGAGATTATTTCTGTCCTATTTGCCTGAGGAATCCAGAGCCAGAATGTCCACTTCAGGTGATGGGAATGAAAATGGAGTCTCCCACATTTAATCTCTACATCAGGGGTTGGCAACCTTTCAGAAGTGGTGTGCTGAGTCTTCATTTATTCACTCTAATTTAAGGTTTCGCATGCCAGCAGCATGCCATTAAAAATCGGCTCTCATGCCATCTTTGGCACACTTGCCCTAAATTGCCAACCCCTGCTCTACATCTTGGATGGTGACCCCATGAATGTTACACCCTACAGCTTAGGAAGGAGTGGTTCACATTTCTTATCAACTGAAGATAACTGCCCATGTTATATTGGGTTTCAGTTAAGTGTGTATTTTAAAGTTTGAAAGAAGTGCTTTGCCTGAAGTTTTCCCAAAAGCCATTTAGCAATATACTTGTGTCATCACAAATCAACAGTATCTGTACCAATAGTACACTGGAATAAACTGGTAAAGGAGCCACCGTCTCATGTCCTAGCCTAATACACAATGTCCCACAAGTTTAATAAAGGGGTTTATATACCTCAGCTCCATATTATGGACCATTGTGAGGAGCAAGTTTCTGGAAATTTTTGTAATTTAAATACCATTACTTGCTTAAATGTTCCTGAATATATAAGTATCTTCTAAGGAAGAGGAAATGTGATTCTGGGTCTTTACTTTCTGAACTGCTATTCAATGTTGGTGAAACACTCACTTTCTCCAAGGCTCCTTGGCTAATAGTCTGCGTGGGCAACATCAGGGTGGCATCTCCAGAGTGAACTCCTGCATCCTCCACATGCTCAGAGATAGCATGTGAGACAACCTGTGCAAAGAAAAAGAGTCATTGATCATCCAGTCTAACATGCCCAGCTACGTGCTCACCTCCAGGTCCACTACAAAGAAGAGTCCTGAACAAGCCCATGGGGAGGGATTAAAAGAGATGAGGAAACAAAACAAAAATGGAATTTTCCAGGCACTTAAAGCAAATTTAGCAGGAGCAATTACTGATGCAGGACATCAAAAAGGACTAGTGGATGAAAATATGGCCATTACTAACTTCTGTGCTGTAGCACTGCAAGCTGCAGCAACGTTAATGAAAAGCAAATCTCCTGCTTCAGGATATCATCTGGTTGTCTGTGTGGTCCGGAGAAGGCAATTCCCTCCTACTCCTCTCCATGTGCATCATTTCTACACAGGGGTAGCTGTGCTGTGGATTTGTTTCACTTCCTTCTGAAGCAGCATGTATTGATCATTGCTGGAGGGAGGATAATGGACTTAATGGACCAATGGTCTGATCTGTCTCAGTAAATCCTCAGTAAATCCTGTTCTGTTTAGGTCCCAATCTAAAGCCCAAAAGAAGTTTGTTTATTGACTCCAGCAGACACTGGATCAGGCCTTGTGAGAAGCACTGTCACTTTTGAATACTGCGTGCCAGATCAAGAGAAATGCTAAACAAGCCTGTAGAGAAAAGCAAAGGCCTTGAATAGGAAATGTGTGTCATCTAATGCTGGATATATTCACCTCACTCTTTCACTCTACGAGGAAGACTAAAGGCACAGAGAAAAGGAAGAACAGCAAATCTTAAAACAGAAACTGCAGACAAATGGTAGCCATCTTCGTGAGGCAGAAAAACAAGGAAATCTCAGGAGACTGGATAGCCATGAAAAAGCAGTTTTGTTTTCAGTTCATCCCTATTCAGCTCAGTTACAAAGCATCTCTGTGCACCACTGCACAAAAAACACATCTTCTACCAAGGCGTTAATCAAACCCAGGTGCCTCACACTTTGCACGCCCTAGCGTAAAAACAAAATAAAATAAAATAAAAAATAGGAGAAATTAAATATAAGGAAAAAACAAAATTCTTACTTTTCCAGCCTTGGCGACAGCATCCATTTCCACCTCTCGGGCTCCCTCGATGAATTTTGTGAGTACAACTGGGTGCTCCTGTCACCAGGACAAGACAGAAAATAAAACTTTTATGTGGAAGCATTTTTGGTCCCGAGGGAGTGATCTGCCTTTGGCCACTGGAAACATCTCGGGTGCCCCACACCATGAGGGAAGTATTAATAGCCCCATTTCGGAGGCAAACAAACTGAGGCCCAGGTTGATGAAGAAGCCAGCCTTGCACAGGCTGATCAGTGCTGCACAAGAGGTGCAGAGCCCTTAGCAGAATTGGGACCTGCGTGACTCACCACAGTGAAAGCGGAAGTTTGTGGCAGAAAGAGAAATACAGCCCAGAGATGGAATCCTGACCCAATGAAGTTGTTGGCAACACTCCCATCCAGTGCAGCCAGGATTTCACCCCCTGGCTCCTGACACCCAAACCTGTGTCTTAACTACAAGACTAATGTTCCTCTTCTGAGAACGTCATAACCCCCTCCTGGTTTGGGTTACTGGTCCATAGCATAACTGGGTATCTGCACAACTGAGGACTCTGCACTACTGACTGTTTGCTCACTCAGTTACGTTACATATCTCAATTAATTCCCATCCCATGGCTGAATCCACTGCACTGCCTAACTTCTAGGTTTCCCCACTGATGATATGCCACTAAACAGGCCACCATTACTCATCCATGGCTCTCACCACATCCCCTCGCCCGTATCAGTCACTTTCTTCTTCTTCCTGGCCCCCTGCACGGTCTAGCACACCTGCTCCATATGAGACAGCTCACCCCCTTCCACCGCCTCCCTATCTCTGTCTCCCTGTCTCCTCACATGCACAAAGCCCGGGCCCCACTGCTGACGCCACCACCTTCCATGTCACTCCGACACACAAACATAGGTGTCATCTTTGACTCTGCCCTTTCTCTTACCCACACATCCAAGCTGCTTCTTGCATCATAGCATTGCCAAGATCTCGCTTTTCCTCACAGTCCACGCAGTCCACGCAGCAACACTACTGTCTAGGCTGCCACCACCTCTACTCTCGGCCACTGTAGCTTCTCCCAGGGCTCCTCAATACCCACACATTGCCCCTCTCATGTCCATTCAAAAAAAGACTATCTCCCCTGCCTGTCGCGTCACCATGTCATTCCCCTCCCTGCATCCCTTCACTGGCTCCCCCTTCTCTAATGAATTGAATTCAAGTGTCTTGTCCTTACTTTTAAGGCCTTCCACAGCTCTTTCCCTCCTTCATCCAACTGGTTCAGTTCCACAGATCCACTCCTCCCACACTAGATCGCCCATTTCTTCCACAAGCATCTCCACAACTTTCTTCCATGCCACCTGCTACACGTACCATCCCCTCCCTGGATTAGTCCATAATCCAATCTGCCCAGCTGAATTTTACAGTGATGATTACAGCAAATTGCCCACTGTTCATGGCTTGGTACACAGGCAGTGGGAAATACTGATAACTATTCTAGTTCTGTGTTTAACCAGATCTTATAGATTAGAATCATAGAATATCAGGGTTGGAAGGGACCTCAGGAGGTTATCTAGTCCAACCCCCTGCTCAAAGCAGGACCAATCCCTAACTAAATCATCCCAGCTAGGGCTTTGTTAAGCCTGACCTTAAAAACCTCTGAGGATTCCACCACTTCCCTAATAGAATAATTGAAAATAAAATCATACAGAACCATCAAGTGATGCATGCAGCTGGTCTGCGTAACTAAGTGTTGCTATCAGTGATACCCTCATTCCCCAGCTCCTATTTCCTCTTTTTGTTTTCCCACTCTTAGTTTTCCATCAGCAGTTTGAGGCAGGGAGCCTGCAGGACAGAGAGGGGGGACAGTCTAGTGGTTAGGATACTAGCCTCGGTCTTGTGAGGAGTGGCTTCAAGTCCCTGCTCTGCTACAGACTTCCTGTGTGACCTTTGGCAAGCCACTTAATTTGCCATCTGTGAAACAGGGATAATAGCACAGCTTTACCTCCCAGGGGTGTTCAGAGGATAAACATCCCTCTGAGGCTAGGAGGGGTTTAGATACGCACCTAAAATAGATTAACAAAAGTCTTTCTAGCTGTCTGTACCCCATGTCTTCTAATGGAGCCTCAATCCCGATGAGAGCCTCTGGTGTTATTGTAAAGTGAAGTGTAAATAATAATAATCCACATCAAGGTGACAGCCCAGCCCAGTGGCTTTGCATATAAACAGGACAGGGGCGTGGTAACAGAACAGAGCAAACTGCACAATAGCAAAGGAAGAGCACCCCACACCTGTGCCGTACACACTTAGATTGGATCATCTTTAACACGTAAATCGTACTGTTGGCTTTGATTGATAAAGGCACCTCCCCTGTTCCTCCCAAAGCCTGGCTCTTTCCAGCTCCTGATGCAGCATCATTTGGGCCACCTTTATGTCTCAACATTTTCCATGTCCCACCCACTATTAACTGCCTGTTATTTATTAGAGAATAAAATGCAATAAATGAGAGCCTGTGGATGCTCAAAAGGCTCCTCTGGGGAAAAAAATATAGCAGGTCCAAACACTACAAAATACAATCCCTTATATTTATTGGAACGAGAGTAAATTCCCAGGAAAGTACAATGCCACCAGCTACAGTGCTTCATAAATTTAGAAGATTGTATCGTATGGCTTTTGGTCTTGATGTAATTTTTCATCAGCACTTCTAAGTGTGCACAGGACCTACTTTATTCCAGTTCCTCTCACTGCTTCTGAGGAGGATGAAAGTTTACTCGTAGAACTTTACTGATATACTAAGTGCCTGATGAGGCTCTTCAATGGAAGAACTGATGCAAAAAGTAAAAACCGCATGGAAAGTGATGTGGATAAACATCAGACCAAGCTGTGATGCTGGTTGGCCACATACCTACTTGGAAAGGTTTTGTTGGATAGTGTGCGGTAACAGGACAACTCCCGGTGTGTAAAGTCAATCATGTGTGTCCTTGTCTACACTAGAAAAGCTTTGCTGGTCTAGCTATACCAACAAACCCTTTTAGTGGAGATGCAACTGATACCGTTTCCCTGAATGAAATAAGGCCCTCAGGGATGTTGTTATTCCATTCAAAGTTTCCAGCACAGGGCTAGCCCAAGTCTTTGCAGGATGAGGGCCATAAGGCTCACAATCTGGAGATACATCACAGTAGCCCAACTAGCAGTGACTACAGCAAGTGTCATTGTACCATTTGTGCAGGGACACCTCTCAATCACAACCACAGGGGACTGCATGAGAACCCCCACCCTTGTCCCCATAGATATAATACAATAAACACTGCCAAGATTCTTCAGCCCCAGCTCCCAAAGGAATCTCTGTGTACTAAGGAGCAGAGCCTCAGTGGGTGCAAAGTATCATAGCTCCATTGATCGACAATGAAATTTTGGCTCCTAATTGCCTAAATCTTCTCTTTTGAAAATGAGATTTTGGCTCCTAAACAAGTTAGGGGTTACAAAGCTCAGCACTCCAAATGTCTGAATACCTTTAAAAAGTTGGGCCTTGGGCTCTATTCTCAAAGGTGCTTAGTATGTTGAAAATCTATCTCCAGCTGTGGGTGCTGGCCCTTAGCTCTTCAGAATAGCTGGTGCTTAATTTCTCGTTTCTCTAAAGGAGCTAGTCATATTCACCCTGCCTTGTAAGGTGATTTGAGACCTACAGATGAAAATGTACTAGGTATTCTTCTTATTCTGTATTATTATATTGACTTCTCTTCTTCTTTAAAGGTATTATCACCAGCACTGTCTTATCACTTGTCTCATCTTGCTGGAGGCCTAACTCCATCACTCTTAAAAATATCTAACTTTGTCAAAACGTAATGAGCTTTATCTGTACCAGAATCCTGCGTCACTGAAGAGTTACTGCCGGCTTTTTTTTGCCCCCAGTTATTTGTGATGTAAGTGTTTATTGCATGGCAGGTTTGCTCAGATCAGAAGCCACACATGAAAGAGGAAATAACTCACAGTAACATAGGAAAAGAGTCAGGACCAAACCTAGAGACTGTTAATAGGACTACCATACAGTGATGAACTTTGGATATTTCACAGGTGTTTAATGTTCCTGTCCTTCCCCTTACTCAACCTCCCAAATATCTATTGTATATTAACACTGATTGTGTCAGGCACGCTGAAACTCAGCAGAACAAATAATTGAGCAAAACAAGCAGATTTCTTGGATTTTGTTTGCTAGATCCTGCTGTATGCTGCTCTTGGAAATAACTCCCATTTCACTTTTCTGCTCCCTCTAAATTTCACCAACTTGAGATCAAACTCTTCCCTGTATTAAAAAAACAATTACTCCAAACTAACTTTTGAAAGCATTTAAAAGGAAAAAAAACAGCTTTCATCTTCTGCATTGTAAGCCCTATGGATCGATGATCCCAAAGGATAAATATATTAAGCAGAGAGCAGCACTTGCCTTGCGCCACAAGAAAAGAATACACAACATGAGATGGGAAGACGTTAAATGTCACCATGAAACTTTACAAAGTTTTATGCATTTAAAGGAATGGAGTTAAAAAAAATCAATGGTAGATGAGATGTCAGTTTAAAATCCAAGTTGTGGACAGATGCCAAGTGACAGGATTTAGATATTAAAAAGAAAAAGATAAGATCAAAATTGCAGCCACCTCTCACTAATAACTACCTTGGATGGGTACCAGCCCCAATATATTACGCTTAGGATATGTAACAAAGGCAAGCCTCTAAATAATGGCTCCTTATGCATCAACCATAAACGGCTATTTGCACTTGACCTTGGTGCCCAACCTCCATAAGGGCTAGATCCCTATATACATGGAGTAGTACCGTATTCCATGAATGGCCTCACAGGCATCAGTGAGGCTGCTGGTACAGTAAGTTACTATTCAGTCTACAGATGATCAGAATCTGCCCCTTAGGGAAGGATGCGAAGGGGCAAGTGCCATCAACTATGTTTAAATTGCCTCATCCGCAAAGGAGGAAGCAAACAGCTGGGAAGAGGCTGCATGGGAAGAGACAGGGAAGAAGGAAGTACAAGTGAAATGAGCATAATGAATGAAAAGAGATGTAAAGGCACAGATAGGGCAAAGGCTGATACCTGGGAGACTCTGGTGGCTTCTGCTAAGAACTTCTTCATCTCCTCTTCTGTGAATACCACATTCATTGCAGACCCGCTGAGAGAAAGGAGATCAAATAAAACGGAACAGGTCAGCTTCCTTTGTAGTTCAAAGCAGCCAAGCAAACTAGACATCAGAGTGTTTGCTCTCAGAATACCTGACTCTTACAGACTATCCAAGCATAGCCCTGATTCAAACCACTTGCTCCCCTGTTGGCTGGAGGAAAGGAGGAGTTGGTCTCCAAAGCAAATCTCTATTGTACTTACCCAACAAGCTGAGTGACCTCAAGAAAACACTGGAGGAAAAACAGTGCTTGAGTGAAGAATCAAAAAAGAAGTGTGGTTGTATAGCATAACCCTCCCCAAAGATCCCCTTTCTGATACAACGTTTTAAAGGGTTGGCAAAACTCTTTTTATGTTCTAGGAGATGCCTATTCAGCAACTGCTTCCCACTCAGGACCAAGCCTCTCTCACCTCAGCTCACCACTAACTTCTGATCTTTTTCCGTGTGTGCATGTTAGCTATGCGTTCACTATCAAAAGGGATACTTCTAAACCGATTGCCTGCCACAATGTCACATGGAGCCCAAATTGCATAGGCTGGTGATGTTTATGACAGCAGAAGTGCATCAAAAATGTGGTGTGCTTTGTTGAGAATTGTTTCGCTGTGTCTTTCCCCAAATGCTTATCAGGGCATGAATACCTTATCTGAAAAACATTTTCTTTGAAATCCCACCATCCGTAGTACAATACAGGAAAGGGGGGACTGGAAGAAAGGAGAAGTTATTCATCTCCCTTTCAAACAATTGTTTAAACTTTAAAGAATTGTAAAGTTGTTATTCTTGGGAGTTTTCTATGTTGCACTCTCAGTAATTCTCAGTCTCCCCTTCATTTTAGTGTATAATCCTCAAGGAAGTTTGAAGAAGGTGTTTTAAGGCTATTTCGTCAAAAAATCCTTATCGTTTGAGTTGCAATACTGGCTCTTAAAATTTTGCCTAAGATAAATAGATAAAATGACCTCAGTATCTGCAGTATTGTCTTGTTTTCTCCTATTCTTACTGGGTTAGATCCTCAACTCTGTAATTGGGGTAGATTCACAGATTTCAATGGAGTTATTCTGATGTAAACCAGCTGAGGATCTGGCCCACTGTATATAAGGCAAATACTGAAGTAAACTAAAGGTTAAATATTTTGTTTTCCAAGTCAATTGGCAAATCTTAAGACTCTTGTTTGTATTTAATTGAGCAGCTGAGGAATACAATCAAGAGAGCAACAATATGTGCCAGTAGATCTTTTCTATATTGAATTCCTCCATGCCTATCTGTTCTACTGTTGCTCTACACTTATGAGTGCCGTGTGTGTACTGCACGTAGTGCAACTACCCTAATGGAAAAGTTCTACTGAATTTAATAGGGATGAAACCAATAGGATATATAGAATTTACTCAAAAACTCAGAGAATTTAGCAGAGAATGACATCCTTTCTGTAGGATTTAACTATTCTACAGCATTTACCAGAGAATTCTATCCCAGCAATAGATAGGATGGTATAAATTCTATACAAAGATCATCCTGTATTAAATTCTAAAGGACACTTCTAAAAGGATACAGTCTACATGAAATCTCATTTTTTTTAATAAAAAGATTTTTTGTTCCATTCAAAGTGAATATTGTGCCCCTTCATCTTGATATTTATCTCTTTTTATTATGAAAAGAAACCCATCTCCCATTCCATTCAGACTTGCAAATTGGGCCCAGCAAATTACTTCTCTTTTCCTATCCACTCAGGAGTGAAGAAGCTCCTTGCAGCATTCACCTCCAAAGAGTGATCACTAAGAACTGCTATGTGTGCTGACGCAACTTGTTTCAAAGTTTAGCTGTTGGAAACACTTGGTGGTGTAAAATATCTATTTAGAGACAAGCAGCCGCCAAAACATAGGGACATGAAGCACAACCATGCACAAATGAACTTTTGCAAGCAAGAAGCTGCATCCCAGAGGTGCTGATACTATACAAGGATAGGCTGTCATTTCTGGCAGGATACATGTTCCCTAACCCTAACCCTTTTCCAGATGCCAAACCACTTCCTTCTCCACCATAAGGGTACACCCCACAGAATGCACCAAAGGATCTCCGGGAATATCAGATGGAATATCACAGATGACTTGTGCTTTTGGCCCCGAGGCATAAAGAAAAGTATTAAAGCAAACGGATGTGTCCTGCCTCTGATCTGTGCCCAAGGGGTTTAGTGTTTTTTGGATCCTTTTATCATCCTGGCAGGTGCTCTACTTGTTATGCCTGAAAGCTCTGTGATGTTTGCACTCAGCACAGTGGTTTCTGTCTGTCTCCTGGAATACTAGCCTACCTTTTACCTTTCTCAAAAAGGATTTGTGGATAGCACACACAACTTGATTTGCACTGTCAGACAAGCTTTACCTCAAAACGTAAGAAGGTCTCAGCAAACATGGGTAGCCCACGGAGTTTGCAAATTCAACAGCATCTTTCTAAAGGGTTGGAGGGGGAAAAAAATACTGTGAATATTTAAAAAAAAATACCTGCAATGGCAAATAGTAAAAACTCAGATATGAGTCTACAGCCTGCATTGAATTGCTGTTCTTTCGTTCTGCTTCTCCAGACCTTCTCAATCTAACTCAGATACACCATTGTGAGAAAATCTGATTGTATCCCACAGTAGGCTGTGAAGAAGCCATCCAGATAAACTACAGGGCTGGATCCTCTGCTCTGCTTTAGATTCTTCGTGTTGCTCCAGAAATGCAGCAGTCTTCAAATGCTTTGGGGCTGCCATAGCATCTGCTATGTCACCCCTCCAGCTCTCAGTGAAGAAAGTTTGTTCAGGGAAAAGGGGCATTGCTGAGAAGTCCTTATTCCCTGGCAATTCTCAGTTGCTTTAATAATATTTTTCGGGTGCATAGACAGCTCAGAGTAAGTCAGAGTAGCCCTGTGGTTGCTTTAATTTATGCCAGGGAGTTGACCCTGGCCTCAGGATCAGGGACATATAAAGGTGGTTTAAAGTCACCTTCCCCCCTCATCTCCAACAACATCCTCCCATTCTCCATGGGTCACTACTTGGCCAGACCAGGGCTGCAATATAAGAATTCATCCAACAGCACAGCAGAAAGTGGGAATGAAGCAGTTCACAAATGTTGGTTGTAGGGTGCTTACTGAACCCAGATGCAATGCCCGCTAAAGCACTCAAAAGGAACCTCTAAGCTACGCCAATCGAGGAAAATGTCCTAAAAAACCCACCCCTTGCACGCTCCCCGTCCCAACATACCAAAGTGCTAACTGCCTTCCAGGGTGCCTGAGCCACATTCAGCTCATCCAGAACAGCTGAGAATACGGAGCGGTCTTCTGCTCGGTCAATCTGCATAGGGTTAGTGCCCATGATTTTAACTCCGTTCTTGTACAATGGCACTGCCAGGTTATTGGGGATTTGCCCTCCAACAGAGATAATGCAGCCAGCACATTCCTGAGGGTGGAGAGAGGGAAAGGGTGGTCAGAGATAAAGCCATTTAACCATTTGTTACTTGTTGTTGATATTTAAGGTCCATTAAGAGGCTCCTTTACAATCTGCCCTGCACAAGGGGCTGTGCGTATCTGGGCTGATCCAGGAGCACCTCAGTAAGCAGACTATGATTCGGAGTGCCTCTTCCCTAAGAAAAAAGGCATGTTCTTACCTTGTGTTCACCAACAGGTGGTCACTAGCATGAATTCAAATCCCAGTGAAGACAAGGCAGTTTGTAGCTTTCATATGTGTTAGCAGGTCAAGGCAAAGATTACAGTGGAGCTGAGGGGTTAACTCAACCTGCTCACTCATTGTAAAACTACAAACTGCCTTAACATCACTAGGATTTAACCTCATGTTAGTTACCATGTCTTAGCTAACAGGAGAGAAGAACATGTCATTTTTCCTCATGAAGACAAGCACAGAGTCACAGTCTACTCTGAGCTTCCTCCCTGCTGTGGGGAAGAAGTAAACTGCATCACCCCTATACCTGGCACAGTTTATATAATAAGAACATAAGAACTGCCATACTAGGTCAGACTAAAGGTCCATGTACCCCAGTATCCTGTCTTCTGACAACAGCCAGAGCCAGAAGCTTCAGAGGGAATGAACTGAACAGGGCAATTACCAGGTGATACATCCAGGGCCGGCTCCAGGCACCAGCATAGCAAGCAGGTGCGTGGGGTGGCCAATGAAGAGAGGGGCAGCACATGTGATTGTTCGGCGGCAACTCAGCGGCGGGGCTGTCACTCCCTCTCAGAGCGAAGGACCTGCCGCCAAACTGCCACTGCAGAAGAAACGGCAGTAGAGCTGCCGCCTATCGCGAACGTGGCTTTTTTTTTGCTGCTTGGGGAGGCAAAAATGTTAAAGCCGGCCCTGGATACATCCCCTGTCATCCAGTCCCAGCTTCTGGCAGTCAGAGGCTTAGGGACACCCAGAGCATGGGGTTGTGTCCCTGAGCATCACGGCTAATAGCCATTGATGGACCTATTCTCCATGAACTTATCTAATTCTTCTTTGAACCCGGTTATACTTTTGGCCTCCATGACATTCCCTGGCAGAGTTCCACAGGTTGTACATTGTGTGAAGAAATACTTCCTTTTGTTTGTTTTAAACCTGCTGCCTATTAATTCCATTGGGTGACCCTGGGTTCTTGTGTTATGTGAAGGAGTAATTACCACTTCCTTATTCACTTTCCTCCACACCGTTCATGATTTTATAGAGCTCTATCATATCCCCCCTTAGTTGTCTCTTTTCTAAGCTGAACAGTCTAAGTCTATTTAACCTCTCCCCATATGAAAGCTGTTTCATACCCCTCATGATTTTTGTCGCCTTTCTCTCTATTTTTTCCACTTCTGTATCTTTTTTGAGATGGGGAGTCCAGAACTTCATGCAGCATTCAAGGCCCTAGGCCCCTGAACCCCACTCCCCAGGCCCCCCACAGCCCTAGCTCCCTGTTTCCCTCTGCACCCGCAGTTCCGCTACCTCAGCCTGCCTGCTGCTGCGGTCCTAGTGCCAGGGAGCCTGCTCAAGTCAGGGTCACAGGATCCGCAGTCTTGCAGAGTGGGAGGGTACTGAGCACCCTGGCCTCCTGCTGATGCTGCTGGGCCTGATCCTGCTGAGGGGGCTGATGCTGCTGGGCTCGATCATGCACCACCCCATTTTTGCACCGCCACACCCACCAACTCTGCATCTGAGACAGGTGCCCCTCCCACTCTGCCCTAGTTATGGCCCTGAGGATGTCACATGGGCTGCAGCTGTGTGCGGATTGGGCTGCAGCTGGGTGAGGATTGGGCCATAAGTGGCCACTAGCTGCGGGTTGAGATGCCCAGATCTAGCCTCTCGTAAGTACTAGCAGCATGCTCAGTGCTTGACAACACACATGATAATACAGTCTATCTAACTAGCCAGTAGACTCAATCAAATTGGTTAAATTACTTGGATAAATTTAGCCTTTTTTTCCTCATTCACAAATCATTAGTGAATGAATCCTGATTTCTGCTAATGCATTCAATATTCACAAGTACTCAACACATGAACATTACAGACTAGTGGGCATTCACAAACTCTGTACTTTGACTCTTCGTTATTCACCGTTGGTTACAACAGGAAATCCCCCCGGTATTTTTTTGTTTCCTCATCGGATGACCTGAACTTTTTAAACAGGAGAATAATAAATGACAAATAATGAATAATGAATATGCTTATTTGCATATAAATATCCTTTTTCACATGCTGATGTGGGTTTCTGTACATAGAACAGACATTATCCTAAAAACTGGGAACAAAAAATGTTTGTGAAAATATTCACAATAATAATGGGCCCGAAATTGCATGTAAAACTGTGTAGGTGCAAATTATATTTACATAATGTAATAGTGAAGGATAGTTAAATACATTTAGGCCTAAATTCAAGCTGTTTACACTGCCAGAGTTTTGTAAAGTGGCTCAGCATTAAGGAGACTCACACCCAAAATATGGCTGAATTCACAAGTCTTTAGAATCAAGTACACATTTGCAAACGCTCTTTTGCAATATTTGAACCCCCTCTATCAGACAGAGAGAACAAATCAAACACACAATGCACAGGATGATCCGGAGATTGGCTCTGGCTCTGAGAGTATCAAATCTGTTTTAACTGGCAAGTGCATTTTTACTAACATGACTGAGCATTGACGGGCTTTTCCGAAGAACTACGTTTTAATGAGGGATTTAAAGGAAAAGAGGATGGACGCCTTGTATGCCAAATGTGGAAGAGACTCTAAAAACAAATCGGTAATAAAATGCCAGTGGAATTTTAATAATACAAACCCTGCTTATATCTGTTTAATTGCAATGTGGTTATTTCTTCCCCTAATATAGATTCATTATATAGCACCTTTTCCCAGCACCTTTCAACTCAAAGGGCACGAGAGCTTTTTACAATCTGCGTGGAGAAATATGCAAACTATGTACAGAGATCACATCATCCATAGCTGACACGCAGCCACTTCTGGGATCAAAGGCTTTTGAAACCGACACACACAAATTTAAGACGGCGCAAAACCCAGCTCAAGGGAAAGGTAGGTTGAAAGGCTGTAATTATCTAACCTGAGGTTTCGCCAAGCCACTGGAGCTCATCGCCCCCATGCTTATGAAAAGTCCCATGGGGTCTGTAATGTTCAGCAGTGATAAGGTCCTTGTTTATAGTCTCAATCAAAAGAAAGCACCTCCAACTTCACAGCAGTCCCTTATCATCACACTATGACACTGGATCAATATTTCCCCTGGTCATCACCCAGCCAAACCATGCTTACACTGCATGATCAAAACACACATTCATTAATCCTAAATTTGTTTTAACATCCAGCCTTCCATCAAACATTCTTTTTTGTTTCTTTTCTGTCTCTCCGTACAACAGCCTCAGGGTATGCGTACACCAGCACTTATTCTGCAGCAAGCTGGGCTATAAATCTACAGCACTTCAGCATGCCAGGTACTAGGCATCCGTGGGGACTCTGCTGATGCGCATTAAAAGTTTCCTGGTGCGCACTGACGTAGTGGGCAACAGTGGGGTCCATACTCACACTTAGTGCGCACTATGCTGGAGCACAGTAGACTTACACCACAGCCTGCCTCGCGTAAGTGCTCATGTAGATATGCCCTCACTCAGCATATCTCCATTTGCAGCTAGTGGACTGGCATATACATCTCATCTATAAAAACAGAACACTGCAATACTGCATATACGGGATGCTATCTTAGACTTCAAGGGCAGTGGAGAAGATGGGCTGTCCAAGCAGATAGCACAGGTCAGAGGAGTTCTACCCCCATAAGAAGCATGAGCTGGGGGTTAACCCTCAGTGATAAATCACTGCGAATATTGTTATATGTTACGAGAGCTATGGCCACCAAAAGAATATTGCACTAGCCAGCTAAGAATAACACTGTACTGCAGACCAACATGAGTGAAAGACAATGGGCTTTGTTACATACCAATTTATCATCAGTGATATTTTAATTCTAAAGTGAACCAACTAACAACTTGGGTAGAACATATTGTAAAGGTACGTGCTCATTTCATAATTTCATGAAAATTTTATCCTGTTTATAATAAAATCTCTCTTTTCATTTCTCCCTTGTTTTTAATGCCATTAGTAACAGAGTTGGGTTTTCTTTTTCAAAGAGCCTGAAAACAAATGTAGACCATTAAAACTGTACCAAAGAGCCTCGTTTAATTTTATGAATTGCTTTAGAATAATCTAAAATATGGAGTAATAAACTGAAAAAGGAAAGGAAGAGACCCTTAAACAGCCAGGTATTAAAAAGAGGTAGAAGCTCTGCTGGAAACAAGAACCCAATAAATCTGGGGGCAGGAATATTTTTTTTAAATCATTGTCTGCCATCTAAATTTTCAATAGAAAATCCCATACATTCATGGTAAATTACAGTACTCTAAATGGTAACTGTTAGGGTATGTCTCCATAGCAGTCATGGGGTGTGACTGCTGGTCATGGAGACATATCTGAGCTAGCTTTAATCTAGCTTGCTCGGGGACTGAAGCAGCAAAGCCATGGTAGCACAGACTCCAGCGATTGAATGAGCCCAGCTGGAACTCGCATGGCTGGGACACATTGAAGTGCACACTGCCAGAGCTTCCCTGTCCTGTGGCTGCAGTGTAGACACTCCCTTAGTCCTACAGCGCTCTCCCGCTCTCATCCCTTCCTTTAGTTTAACAGAAAGAATAGACTGAATCCTGAGGTGCCATTGAAGTCAGTGGAACTACCTACCTGAGCAGGCATACTAGCACTCAGGATCAGGCCTCAGTCTTACAAACACATTGGATGGGCTTCACTCACAGCACATGGGTCCAGATTCATGAAACCATCCCTATTCAGGACAACACATGTAAGTGAAGTCAATGGGATGTTTTTTCTTGCACTGGAGCCATGAATTGTCCCCCTGAAATCTCTCACTGTGCTCAAAGGTCCAGAAAACTGTGTGTGGCAGAGTTCAGAGTTGTCTCCAAAGACTATAAGGATTGGCAGGACTTAAATCCAGGCCTGCAGAACTACCAGGCAACTAACATACCCACATTACTGCCTGGAAGCAGCTGTAACTTGGCCTTTCCATACAACCCACAATCCACAGAGGTTGCATGCCACGGGAAGTTTTCCCTCTAGTGATATGACTGAGCGGTCCTTGACTGACTGACTGATCTGGCTGCTTGATCCAATAGAAGACCATGGGGCATACCAAGAAGTGCCCAGGCAACAATGCAGATCTCTAGCTATCTGCTACAACTGCCCTGTTTCTCTGTTTCTAAGCTCCCAGTACTGACTTGCATTCTGTCTCCTGATCAACCCCTAAAACCCCAACATGGCCTCTGATAACTGGTATTGACCCTCAGCCAGATCCCTGACTCTCTCTCCAGCTCTGACCCTTGACTTGACTCCTGACTCCAACTCTGCCTTGACCCTCAGCTTGACTCTTGACGCTGATACTGGCTCTGACCCCTGGCTACAGGTCCTGGCTCCCAAGCTTCTGCCACTAGTCCTGCCTACTTTTGCCCAGGATCCTGACAGAAGACGATGGGACCTTTCCTGTACTTTAAGTTAAGTATGAGGGTGAGTATTTGCAGGATCAGTTAGGTTTAGTGTTGCAAAATTGCTTCCTCATTTTTATTTAATCTTTCCTCAGGCATTGACTTTAATGGGCATTTGTGAGCATTTGGCCCATTGCTTTTTTAAATAATATAATGTAGCAAATGGTATATGTTAAACTATGCATTACAGGAGACCTGGGTTCTATTCCACTATATGTCACTGCCCTGTTGGTAGACGATGGGAAAGGCACTTCACCACTCTGGGCCTCAGTTTCCCCATCTGTAAAATGGGGATAATGACTCTGCTCTCCTTTGTGAATAAGGTTGAGGTCTACTGAGGAAAAGCACTAGAGAAGAGCCAAGTCTCAATCATCATCATTGTTAGGATATGTTCAATAACATAATCCGACATTTGCCTGTTATCCCGAATGGTTTTAACATCTCTCTAGCAAACATCAAACAGCCTGTGTTAATATTGCAAGGAACACAATCTAAAGTCCATACAGTAGACTCTAGACCAGCAAGCAATTTAAAATCTGTAGAGACAATTATACAGAGCAAATGAGGGTTACCCAGCTGGATATTTCAGCATCATGAAAGAAATAAGTCTAATAAGTAAATCCTTTATCTACCCCATTTTAACCGCCTCTCACCTCTCCCCAGAATCCATGATTCCCTCTTTCACTTAATTACTTCATTAGGATGAGAGTGACAACAAGAAAATATGGTAACGACCAAATAATGAAGTCAGAGCAGTGAAGCGGTTTGAGTTTTACACAATACACCCAGCTCCACCTCATGCTTCAGTTCAGACTACAGCTTCAACACCAGCAGGTCCCACCGAACATCCCAAGCCATGCAGGGACAGACACCACACCTGTCAGCGTGACCCGGGTCAGAATCTGGACCAAGAAGAATAAATTCAGACTCACAAAGAAGAACAATCCTGTTGGGGGGAATTTACAGATAAACCAGACTTCAGTATAAATCCATTATTCTCTTCATGTGTATTTTCTTACCTGAGTTGCTAATTACCAAAGCTATTTGTGTTTAAATGAGCATTTTCTCCCTCATCACCCACCTCTACCTTCTCTTTGATCCTGACGTTAATATGTGCTGTGTTTCATCAGCGTTATTTCTCTGACAGGCTGTCAGACTAATTTTCCCCACACCCAAGGTTCAGAGCTTCAGTTTTGGTTAAGCAACTGAGAGTTTAGATGCTTATTTAGATGAACCACATGCAAAGTTTCCAAGTGAGCAGAACTAGGCTGGCAGTCTGACGAGCAGAATCACAATTTGCAACAGTCTATCCACAATCTATGCTTTTCAACTACTGTCTGTGTTTTTACCAACACGTTATAGGAAGTAGAAAGGAGTGAAAAGGTAAATGGATCCGTCCTTGCCAGGAAAAGCCATTCTGAAGATGGACACAGATTGCATTTTCAAGAACGGCTTCCAAGAACAAGTAAACAGGATTATCAGTCTGATTGGCTTTTTTCTTGCTTTTAATGCGGTACCATCAGAAAATGCCCAAGCTACAATTATATCCTTAGAAACCTGCTTCCATTTGCAAAACAACAGATGAGATCAGCTTGTTACATATTGAAAAGAGAGTCAGGAAAATGTCAAAATAAACCACAGCCATCGCATAGGCTGGGGTTTGCAAAGTTGCTTAAGGGAGTTAGGCAGCCAACCCCCACCAAATTTCAACAAGGCTTCAGTGCATAATTCCCCTGGGCTAATTTGAAAATTTCAACCATGAAGTCTACATCTGTGGAATATAAATACTATGCCTGTGGCTCTCAAGCTTTTCCATACTGGGACTGAGACTGACTCCCCTTTTCCAGACCTTCTGCATCCCGCCAAATCCCTCCCCCATCTAGACATGACCCCACTGCAAAATGGACTCCCTCCCCTCTATTTAGTAATATGGGAAGGGCAGAGTGGTTGCAACCTCCCGAGACATGTTTGTGACTCCCAGATTTGGAACCCCTGCACTATATTATTTGCCCAACTCTCACTGCACACGTGACAGTCATTTGCATTCCCCATCTCCTTCATCACTGCCTGACTGCCTGCCACACGCCAGCCCCACCCTTTGGAAATCATCCAGCATATAACCACTGCACTATAAGGTCTGACCCTGCAAGCACTTCAGTTCACTTTAGCTTTAAGCACGTGAGTCGTTCCACGTGCTTCAAGTTAAGCATGTGCCCAAGTGCTTGCAGACTTGGGAGCTAAGACTCAGAACTGCAGGAGCAGAAAAAATTGGGCAATAAATTGTGCAACAAATTAAATCTGCTTTAAATATTGCACCGTATGCCACCTTTGCAAAATCACTTATTTTTGCATTATTGAGCAGTCTGCTAGGAACAGCAACGGTGTGTAAAATGGGTCTAAAAGCACCCCAGCCAAAGCAGCCAGGGAGATGAATTTTGAGAAGTGTGTTCTGCATTAGGGGCTTTTGTTGTTGCTGCTTAGATTTCTTTTTCTTTACCTCGTGTTGGTAGATGTCCAGGATCCTCTCCAATGACAGCTCCTCGAAGTACAGTCTGTCACATTCATCAAAATCTGTGCTCACTGTCTCCGGGTTGCAATTCACCACAACAGTCTTGTGGCCCAGCTGACGCAGCGTGCGGATGCTGGAGACAGCACACCAATCAAACTCCACGCTGCTGCCTGTCAGGAAGAAGAGGCAGAAGAGTAAGGGGGAGAAGGAAGCAGTAACAGCAGGGAGCACAGACAAACACTTATAGCACCCAGGCTTAAAGGAAAAGAACAGCATCATTTGTCAGGTCAGGCCAAGAAATCTAATTGCCCTTGCATGGTAAGGGTAAGAACCCTTAAATATAGGTTCTCAAGCATAACAGGCATTGGCTCAGCTGTTCTGGGAAGACAGGACTCCATCATGTCTGTCTGACAGTATGCATGCAATACACTTGTCTGTCTTAACCAGCCAACTGCTGCTGCTTTCCAATACATGCACTTTGTCTGGACAGCATTTAAAACGAGGCATAAGCTAGGAGGTCCCTAACTTCACTAGACAGTATTCGTTGTGATTTGTCATTTATTCCATAAAATACAGTAGTGCTATAAAGAGGAGGAAAAACTTATATCTACAGAGATGCTGTTTGAAAGAAAAGCAAAATGATAAGAAGAGTGTGTGTTTGTTTCTTACCCTCTAGATCAATGGTTTGCAACCTTTTGTTTATTTGTGGACCCCTGAAAACTTTCTAAGGGAGATACGGACCCCTTTGGAAATCTTAAAACATAGCCTGCAGGCCCCTAGAGGTCCACGGACCACAGATTGAAAACCACTGGTCTTGAGGGCAGAACACTTTTAGTTCACATGTTAGTTAACAGACAGGAGGTGTGATTTTCCATTGGCTTGCACCTTATGTAGTCAAACTAGAATGGGAACATTTTACAGCAACTCTGCCCTGGGGTGCTAATGACTAAATAAGACACAGGTCAATGAAGAAACATGCCTTTGGTGTCCAGCAGCTAGTGTTACATACATTTCTGAGCTACAACGTGTGCGTGGATTATCATAAACAGAGAAAGATGTGTCTTCAAGTTTAAGGAACAGCATTAGATTGTTATGCTTATGATTTATTCAAAAAGAGCTTGAACTCAACCTGAGTTACATGATCGTTAACTATCTGTACGGTTATTTTATATATATAATTGTGTTACAAGTTCTGTATGAAATTCAAACAGCACAGAATTGCTCTTTCCACAATATCTAGTAACATACAGGGTCACTCACTGACTGACACACAATTAATTTCCACATTCCTCTCGAGCTAGAATCTTGATTGTACTACATGTTTCATTCATTCATTACAGGCTGTTGAGTATAGAAAAAATCCCATAATTGGAACTGGACCTTTCCAGCAGAGGTCACTGAAATGGCATCAGCCATTTTAACTGAATTTCAATTATTCAAGTGTCCTTACATGTACAGGAAGCCCAATTTTGAGACATGAACGTCATTTGTGGTCAGCATTTCAGTGTATTGAATGTAAGCCTGGAAAATCACCGAATGGGTGCATGTATATTCCAGGCACATCCAGTAATTGCCATGTCCAGCTGCAGAGGGCCTGCAGCCAATTAGTAATACTGATAATCACCCGTGAAGAGGTACATTAGTATAAGCAGACATCGACTTCACAGGAGACTATGTATTTGTGCCACTTTACATCATAGCTTAATTTGGCACCTTATATTTATCAAAATAACAAGACAAACCAAAAGTACAGCCCAGTTTAGGAGCACTGTTTAAAATACACAATATAACCTAGCAGTTTTCAATGACTCTTGAACTGTGCATGTTGTCGCAATTATCTTGCACTGAACAGGTCCACAGCTTCTGAACAGAAAGTTTTTTTACCCATCAAAAATGGCCTTTATTTTAAAACAAACTTCTTGTGTAACATTGTTGACATTATCAATACTTTGTTTTTTTCACAAAATGTTCTGAGAAATGTTTCCCAATATTTTGATACAAAAATATACTGAAATCATTATCGACATTTCTGGTTTACCTAAAAACCAGCGGTAAGTAAGAAAATGTGGGTTTGGGGAACATTTTTAAATGATTTTTACAAAAGTTTTGATTTGAAATTTCCATTTCAAATATAGTAGAAGTGTTTGTGAAAAAACAGGAGATTAGTTCATTTTGAATCAAGAGAAATGAAAACAATTCTGACATTTTCACAAACGTGGTCTTCCCATTTTTTGATCAGTTCTAGTCCTGAAAATACGAGAATGTGGAGAAAGCTAGATGGACCTCACTGAATTACAGCTTCACTTTGATTTTATGAGGGACAGCATATGAAACTGCAAAACTGCCTTCCAAGGATTAGTAAACAAGAAACAACCACCTCAGTCATTGCACTAGGAAAAGGTATTCAGAAGTGCAAGTAATCATTCCTGCACCCCACCACACTTTAAGCTTCCTTTGCTTTTACTGGAGATGGCCAGGCTTTTCTCGAAATGACAAAATATACCGGATCAAGGTTAGACCCATGCTCTTTGTCCAAAATAATTACTAGTTCTAGGTGAATACTGCAAAATAGTTTCCTCAAACATTTGCTTGAATTTTTCAACAGCATTGCAGCCCTTTTGTGTTTACTTTCTGCTAATATGTTTACTGGCAGGAATCCTCACAGATACAGCAAATAAAAGAGAATATTCCTGGGGAATTAATTCTGATTTCATTCATCTGAATATTCAAACCTGATTTGAAGAGCTATGATCCTTGAATCAGAGACCTGAAACATACCATGTGACTGGCATGTCCAAACAAAACTAATCAACATAGTCTAAATTTCATATATCGACAGCTTTCAGTAAACTTCTTGGGAATGGCTTATAGACCCGACATTGCACTGCAAATATTTTGGAATAGTGAATAATTGTTAATATTTGCAAAGTGTTTGGGGACAATCCATCAACAGAAGTGGTGAAAATTACCAGATTACTCACTGCAAGCTATTGGCCCAGCACAAAGAATTACAAAAAACAAGTATTTTCCTTTTATTATCACAGTGGTAAACTGAAACAGCACACTTAATCCTCCAAACAAGAAGGGACTGAACATAACCATATACTATCATCAATGTAAATAAGGATTTATCAGCTGGCGCACATGCATTCAAACTATCCTAGGTGTAACAACAATGAATCTGGATACAAGATACTAAATTCCAAAAGCCTTAATGTTAGCTGCAAAGAAGAAATAAAAAACATCTCCATGGAAATCACTGATAGGTGTTATGATCTGGTTTCAGCTGAACAGTAACAAGAAGGCTCTTTTTTTATTTCCAGGGCATGAAATGAAGTCCCCAAGCAAATGGAAAAGGCAAGCTCTGTATTTGGAATTCACATGCTATACACTATGTCCTTGTAAGTTTTGTTACCATGTGAAAAAAGTATCAAATGAACCACAAGAATTCCCAGGACAGCTTTAGGGTGGAAGGAAGACAGATTTACCTATGTGATACGGTCCACAGCCCAACACCATCATTCCACGGTCATCAAATTTTACATCATTCTCCTAAGGAGGAAGGGAGAGAAGTCATGAGGAGCTATACCCAGCAGCCCTTACTCTGTGTTTATGAGAACAAACCATTTCTAATGCTCAGCCCATACCCAAAAGCAAGACACCCAGAGCTCAAGTCTGATCTCATTTACTGCAGTGTAAATCAGGAAAAACTCCATTCAAGTCAGTGGAGTTATATCTCAGTGAGACGAGGCCCTCAGATTCTACTGGCCTTAAGTATTATGGTTGCTGTGGATCTATACAGGTTCGGAAGAACAAATGTCAGTCCCATTATTCAGTGTAGGATTCTTTCTTAAATTATAATGATTTGCTGCTAACAACCTGAAAAGGTGACTCAGGAGTGCAGGAAGAAGCCCCACAGGAGGCACCATACAACAAAATAGCAGTAAGAGAACCTTCCTATCCTGTGGCCAGCCAAGAGCACCTGTGGTTAGCACTCAATGCTACAGCTCAAGAGACCCAAGTTTATGTCTGTGCATGACCTTTCACTCAAGGAAGCTGGCTACAAGGAGGAAACTTGAGGGAGAAGGAGGAAGAGAAAATCCTCTCAGGAGGTGCAAGGGGATAAAGTCTTCAGTGGAAGATGAGGAAGTGAAAAATAAGATAGACAGTTAATGAGGAAAGGGTTATGCTGGTTTGACAGAATGACTAGCTGTATTCTATTTGTCTGCAAGCATTCACAGCACATTGCAGTCACAGTCCAGACTAGTAGGGAGCTAAAGTTTCCTTTGGTATTTTCCTAACAATTACATGACCGAGTAAAGCCAAGGTAGCTATGAATAGCCCAAAGTTTTCATAAAGATTTCCATCATGCGGGATATTCAGTGGCCAATGGTTTGGTGGTCCTAATTTCTCAAGGATGGGTTGTCTGCATCACAAAAGAGCCAGCGACATGGCCCCTGATGGCCCTCTGGTTGGCAGATTCAGCAGAGAAGCCAAAGATTGAATAGCCCCTGGATAATAAGATATGGTATCCACTCACCAACAGAGGATCTAAGGTTTGAGATACATTGGTGGGACATTGAGGGGAAGCTGTCACTGCTGGGGCGCACACTATGCCCATTCTGCAGTGAGAGGGTTCAAGTGCTGTCAGTAGAGGACCTTCCAATAAATGCACCGAGTAACTGTTTAAGGAGAAGAATGTTCCAGCCCTTCTCAAATAAGACTATGAGTAATGCCATCTGAAACAATTACCAGCTATAGAAAATGAGTATTAGCTGAAAGGTCTCTAGAGTCTAATCATGGAAGGGAGAGAGACATTAGAATATGCTGCAGCTATACTGCAGCATTTCACAGCACCTACCTGCCCGTTGTATGTGACGTAGAGGTAGTTCGTTATTGCAGAGTATTCTGCTGCCAGCGTGTCAATCTGTAAAGGGGGGGAATTATGAATCAACAGGTGCAAGATTTTTTTTTCTTTTTTTCATTTTGCATTTCTATCCAGCCACTCTCTCGCTGCTTTCCAGCCACTCTCTCGCAGAAAGAGAACGTAATCTAGCAGCTCTGACACCCTTCTTTCACTGTCTGACCTCGTTCCTTCATGTCCCTACCCTTTCAAGCCAATCCTGTCCTCCACATCAGACTCCTTTGTTTCCCTCTCACACTGCTCCCTCCAAGTTCCAGCTTAAGCTCTCCTCCCACGCTGTCTATGCATGCACGCTGTCAAGCTCCTTTAGGGAAAGGCATCATGGTCCAGAGACATTTTCCATGGTAAATCCATCCTCTCTTCCCTCCGCATGCCCCTCTCCTTCTAACTATCTTTATTTCTCCTCCGTGGGTGAATCTTGTGCTGCCATCTATTTCATTAGCACAGACTGAAGCTATATGCAGGTTAAGTGGGACACTTTATTAAACCCTGCGCATTGCATCCAGCCTATCTCCCCTTCCTGTTCCACTGGCGTCCAATCAACAGCAACCCCCACAGAACACTGGCCCCCTGACCCCAGTTCCCCTTACCCTGACACACCCTCCACTAGTAGCAGTTCTCCATCTTTGAGGCTCCACTGAGCTCAGACTTCCCTCACCAAGTTCACCAGAGACCTTGGGGTGCTTTTCTGTTCTTATTGCTGATCTGCCAGCTGCCTCTGAAAGAATTAGTCACTCTCACTTCCACAGTGAGCACACACACACTGTTCTTCAGGATCATCATGACTACAGATGGTAGAAATATTCACTTGCAGTTGTTATAATGTAGCCCCTCCCATGGTATATGAACCATACTGATTTTCTTCCAATGTATTTCTTGCATGTAGATATTCACCAGACAGCCTGGAGGAATCATATTCAGACTGTGGCTGGTTCACAAACTATTTCCATCAACTGTTTCCCTCTCATTCTACATAGCATGTGGTTGGCCATCCATAAGTCATGTGCTGTTGTTACAGCTCCCAGAATGGATAGCTGAAACAGGAGCACAATGAACAGGAAATACCAATAAAGCACCGCCCGTGTGAATTTTCCATGCTAAAACTCAAGAAACTTTCTGGATTACCAAACATTTTCATGAATACTCATCGGCTGCCCAAACACTTATGAGGAATGAATAATATGACTGTATGGTATTAGCACCATATAAGTGTCTGCCATTCATTACTATTATTATGGAATGTATTGCAAGGCTTGGCAAGTGTGCATAGGCCAGGTGAGGACAAGAAAGGAAAACACCAGCTGGGGAGCAAAGGATATTTGGCATCTGGAATTGGGCCTAAGGATACAGATGGGCCCTCCAACCACTTTCAAGAACAGTCAATGATTTTTTTCCTAAGGACAAAAACCAGCTGCCAGCACTTCAGTATCAGCATCCCTTAAGCGAAAGGCAAAATGACAATGGAACACCTATGAAAGCACTTACGACATCGTCATGAATACCAGATGAGCTCATTATGTTCAGTGCCATCACAATGAATACCAAATGAACCCATAATAATGGGAAACTTAAAATAAAGCATTACCCCCTAAAAAGTTACTACCAAGAGCGAACGAGCCAGCTATACTTTTCACAGTCACAAGGCCGTGGGTTAGCATTGGTGCTTTCAGCCTTTCACATTTCACTGCAGCTATCTGGCAAGGTTTCAATCCAGGCCACTCAGAAGAAGCGTGTCTCTCTTTGGGGGCTGAGAAAGGAAGTGCATTCTTACTTTCCTTCCACTGTTGCCAGTTGCTTCATTAAGGGCTGCAGAATGGGACTGAGAGCTGGCGGGAAATAAGAAGGAAAGGTAAAATCTTGGCTCCATTAAAGTCAATGCCAAACTCCTCTTGACTTCAATGGAGCTTGCTTTCCTACCAGCCCATGTCTCCTCCATCACCACAGGTCCCCAGACCCCAACCCAACAGCAGTGCTGCCACGGCAGACATGCTTCATACTGTACCTGTTTCACTGAAGGTTTTATGTTCTTCTTCAGCCTCAGCTCCCGGCTCTGGGCCTCGGTTACTCCAAGGCATTTCCCAATCTGCTTATCCGAGAAGCCGATCTGTTTGGCCCTCCTCATTGTTTCTTCTGGAATTGACTCACTGGGGTTAAATATAAGACATATACAGTCCATGACGGTAACAGATGAGCATGTGTGAATCTGTGTCTGCCATGTGGTACTCAGAGATGGCTGCTGTCAGAGCATGTGTGTAGGGGGAAGAAGGAGAAGAGATGGGCTTAGCTAACCCTAAGTCATCAAATGCTTGTCCTGCACACAAGAGACTACCTCTGTATGTCCCCTGCAACAACTACTCAACAAAGCATATACACACATCTGGGGCACTGGGATTCTAGCCTTTTTCTTTCAGCTGCAAAATCACCATTCTGAGCTTAAGACAGCTCCCCTAGCTTCTCCTGATAGGCCTCACCCTGTCAGCAGGTAAGCCACTGGAGGCCCACATCATACTCAGACAACACAAAGCCAGTCCAGCACAATATTAACTGAACAGATATCTCACAGGTCCCTGTTCCCCATCTTCAGTTTCAGGGTATCCAAACTCTCCCACCCATACCCCATTCTACCCCCAACTTCACTTTGTTATTCCTTTTTCTCCCATTGTCAATTTAAAAACATAGGAATTACCAGACTGCATCAGACCCAAAGTCTGTCTAGCCCACAGTCCTGCCTCTGACAGTGGCCAGCACCTGATGATCGAGCAGAACATTCAAGAACCTTGAAGGAGGCAGTTATGGTATAATCTACTCATCAGTGGAATTTTCTCCTAACCCCATCAGTCCATGGTTGATTTATACCCTGAAGCATGACAGTCTATATACCTTTAAATAATCACTGATCCTACATAAATGGTGAGTCCTTGCTAAACATTTAGCCTCCGTGCTATCAAGTGGCAATGAGTTCCACGGGCTTATATGCTGAGGTAAACATTTTCTTCTATCAATTTCAAATGTGTTCCCTTTCACTGAACTTCCCTTCTTTCTTGCATTATTAAAGATGACAAAGAGGCACACCCAATTTAGCTTCTCTATCCCATTCATTATTTCATATTTAATTTCAACAAGATTTCTCAGCATCCGCTAGGCTTAATTCTTTTCCTTCCATTTCTTCTATTTTCAGATATCATATATTTTGGTACCTTCACCAAGTCCCCTGTGCTCTGGCCACCTCTGCACATCCCCAGCTAAACTGAATGTGTCTTGCCAGATATCTTTTTCCATTTTCAATCTCCATTCCCATTTTTTTCCCTCCTCTATCAGCTTATGTTTCTTTCTTTGCCTCTACCTATTGCTATGGTAAAGCTTGTGTCTCTCTCTCTGGTTTCTAAGCTACCTTTTCTAAGCTAAGCTTTTGCAAACCATAAAAAAGCCTACATACTTTTATCAGCGCTTCTGTTTCCATCTTCATTGCCAAGAGCATCCTTGCTTGCCCAATAAATCAATATTTTATATGCAAGCAAGCACTGAATCAGGAAAGAGGAAATGATTAACAAACAAGCTATTTTCCTAAATCAGAGCTTTTGAATTATGTCCTTGACTTTGTGGTATTTTTAACTAAATATCACTGTGTTTATCTGAGGGGGAAGAGAAGGGGGAAGTTTCATTTACTGGAACGTTTCAGGAAGTAGAAAGGCATTGGACTGGATTTGACACTCACGTCGGTTTAAATAACAAGCCGCTCAATGCACTCCATTGGAGTTTGACTGATAAAAAGACAGGTGCAAGTCACATGAGAGTCAAGACCCATGGTTTGGATTCTAATCCCTGATCACACACTTAAGTGTTTCAATGAGAGTTTGGCACCTATGTGCCTTTAAAGATATGGGCCTTACTCCCTTTGTGACTTGCCCAAAGCCACATCTCACTTCCTCAGTTTCCCCATTTGCAATGTGGTGATAATATCACATACTTGTCTCAGAAGGGAGTTGGGATTGGCTAGTTGATGTTTGCATAGTTTTTAAAAGATGAACTGTGTGGTATAAATGCTACACATTAGCATTACAGTGAGAAATTCATTCCATAGTGAAAGCAGAGCTTGGGGGCTCTGTCTTGCTGGCAGAGGGCTGAGTGCAGGAATAACACCTTATATCCTTCAAAGTCTGCTAATACTCCTCTCCTTAATTCTCACTGATGAACACTCCTGTCTCCTAAGGGGTACGTCTACACTACCCACTGGATCGGTGGGTAGTGATCGATCTATCGGGGATCTATTTATCGCCTCTACTGTAGATGTGATAAATCGATCCCCAATCGCTCTGCTGTCGACTCCGGCACTCCACCATGGCGAGAGGCGGAAGCAGAGTCAACAGGAGAGCAGCAACCATTGATCCCATGCCGCAAGGACACGAAGTAAGTGATTCTAAGTCGATCTAAGATACGTCGACTTCAGCTACGCCATTCTCATAGCTGAAGTTGCATATCTTAGATCAATCCCCCTGCCCCAGTGTAGACTAGGCCCTAGTGTCGAGAGACAAAGGGCCTGATCCCACACCCACTGATGTTAATGCAAAGACTCCCATTGACTTTACTGGGTTTGGATTTGGTCCCATATGCATAGATAATTCCCAGGGAATGACCCACCGCTGCAGTATCTCAGTGGATTTATTAAGGTCTGATTTCCCCTCAATTATCTTCCCTCTCCAGTGCAATACTCATCAGCTCACTTTGGGCTAGTTCCGTTTTCTAAGCATCCCCACTGCTTTCAGCGGAAGGGCAGGCCATACAGCGAGATCTGCATATGCCACTGATGGATGCAGGCGTGATGCCCATTTGTGTGTAGGCAAACAAAAATTCTTGGGGCAGTAGCTTAATATTTCACATGCCCATTAAGTAGTACAAACATGCAAGGCTCTACTGCTTTCCCAGAAGGGAAAAGGGCCAATGCCTGTCTCTTCTCTGGCAAAACAGACGCCCGGTCTCACTAGCAATTAGCGAGGACACAGCTGAGTTTGATTCATCTCTTAAATTCTGTGTTACCTAAGTATGAGTGAGTGGACCTGACCCCAAGAAAATGAGCTGGTTGCTGCGTGCTCTCTCTGCTGTTTCCAGAAGACAAGGGGCTGGCTGCCATTTGATTACTGACAGAGAAAGAAAATTGCCTTCATTTGCAGCTTGCTTCAGTTCAGCTTTTTTTATATCTCATCATAATTATACCCCCAAAAAAGCCTGTAAATCTGAAGACATGACTCATTAGCCCTGGGCAAGTGACTTATACAAGGTTTGAACTCTTAGTCGTCAAACAAGAAGATGACTATTTTGCACGAGATGACAGGAGTGAATAGCTAATTTACCATACCTGTGGGGAATGAAATAGTATCTTTTCTTACCATCTTTAGTGCACCATTTTGGGGTGCTATGAAGAGGTAGCACTGCCAGGGAGTAGCAATGAAAAGGGATTTCAGTGTCGTTAATAAGCAAGATGCCATGGGAGCCTTATATCAAAGAGTGTGTCCCACAAGGCAGAATGAATGCAGTGTTTTCTCATGTCGTCATGCTTCATTGAGTGTATGTAATATACAAAGAAGAATATTTGCAGTAAGTGCATACAGAGAGAGATGGGTGAAATTCTCACACCAGTCAAGTTAATAGAAGTTTTGCCACTGACTTCAATGGGGCCAAAATTTTACTCTAAAAATGGGCATGAGCTAATTCCCTGAGTTAAAACACACACACACACACCCAAATATTGGGAGGTGTTTGAAATTTGGGTCCAGATGAGAACTCTGCAAACAGCCCCTAAGCCACATTCTGTCACACCAGCTGAGGATCTAGCCCACTGTCTTTAAAATGGGTTGAACTGGACCCTGAATCCAAACTGCATAGAATTTTAGGTGGTTGGAACCCCAGATCTGGATCCACATTTTGCAGTTTGTATTCATCTCTAAGCCAGACAGACACAGTTATGTTTAGATAGATTATGTTTTAATAAAAATAATGCTTAGCACTTATAAATGAAATTTCATTTGAGGATTTCAAAGAGCTTGGCAAAGATGGGTTAGTCATATCATACCCATATAACAGATGGTGACACTGAGGCACAGACAAATTAAGGATGTGGTTTTCCAAAGTGTTCAACATTCATCTTACTCTCCTCCCAGTCCCTCACTGGGCGCTTGGCTACACTTGAAACTTCAAAGCGCTGCCGCGGGAGCGCTGCCGTGGGAGCGCTTTGAAGTGTGAGTGTGGTCGCGATGCCAGCGCTGGGAGAAAGCTCTCCCAGTGCTGCATATACTCCACCTCCTCATGGGGATTAGCTTGCAGCACTGGGAGCCGCACTCCCAGCGCTGCGGCACTGTTTACACTGGCGCTTTACAGCGCTGTATCTTGCAGCGCTCAGGGGGTGTTTTTTTCACACCCCTGAGCGAGCAAGTTGCAGCGCTGTAAAGCGCCAGTGTAGCCAAGGCCTGGGAAACTCTAGCCTGCACTATCCAATCATTGACTGAAATCAACGGGAGCAGAGTTAGGCCAATGCTGAGCACTTTGGAAAACCCCAAGTGATTTGGCGAAGACCCTACAGTGAGTTAAAACCAGAAGAAGATGGAAAATGTAGGCAGGCTGGCTAACTCCCAATCTGATCACCCACCAATGGGATTTCCTGGCTTCCCTTTTTACCTATAGGTTTTCTTATTACATAGATCAAGGGCAAAAAAATCTTCCAAAGATTAAACGTCCTCACCATTTTGTAACCAAACCCGAAACAACAAAAGCTGAAGTGGCTCAGATTCTAGCCTTTTATAACATTCTCTTTCCCAGTAGCCTTTTTCACCAAACGATAGTTTGAAGTTTTAGAGCTTCATACCAGACAATCAGACTTTTTACACACTGCCATAATCATTTAATGGTTAGGCAGCGCAGCTCTCTTCCCACAAAGCTAAATCTCCTGTGTATTTTGCAGTTTATAAACTATATAAGCCTTTGTCCATTTTCTCTCTCTCACACTCTCTTTTCAGCTTCCAGTGTGAATTTTCTGTTGTTGTTTTTGTTTAAAATTCTACCCTGTCATCTTTGAAACGCCATCCACTCATGCTTCTTCTTCAATAATAAATGATAAAAGGAAATGCAATAAATTCCCCTTAATGGGAAATTTTCACCTGGCACAGAGAAACTGGGGAAATCTATTAACTGACTCGAGCAACGCCTGCAGAATTGCAATTACCCAGGGAGCCTGCATGCTTCAGTACAGTCCTCTTTTACACTTGACCAGCTTTTGTCTGATCCGCCAGCCCACAAGTAATGCTAAACAAACGTGCTCTAATGTGAAAATGAGCCATGCAGCTATTGGAGGCAGAGCTTTTCAAATGGGACTAGTATCAAGGGTAGAATATGTGTAAAATTCCAAACTCAGACTCTGTGTCAGGGAAGCAGATAATGTTTAAGCCCATCTCCATACAAGACAGCACCTATGGGACTTTATCTCGTGGTTAAATTCTCCCCTAAAAAAGGAATGCAGTCCTGAATTGGTACCTGAGTCACTAGCTAAAACATGAACACTGGGCTTGACATGGTTAGCAATCCTGCGGCTTGATTTTAGATTGGCATACTGGGCAAAAGGCATATTCCCCACTGCCCACCCTCGCCATTTTTCCAAGGTTCACATCTGTTTCCTTGATTGTTTCTGACATTTCACAAGATTTAGAATAAGCTGTAATTACAAGCATGAGATCAGTATAAATATTGTTTGTCTCCTTGCCTCTTCTTTCAAGGAGACAAGTAGTTACTTATTTTCCTCCCAAGAAACTCACGAGATGACAGACAAAATTGTCAGGAACATTTAGGGAGGCGGGAGATGGAAACCAACAAATCTTACTCTCCCAACTATCACTCTCTGGATCTACATCTTTAAGGCTCAGAGCCCGGACCCAGTAAATCTCACGGATTTAAGTAACATGAACCTCCCATTATTTCCTTAGACCAAGATGGTTCACATCTAGGATGAAGCTGATGAGCTGCAGGAGCAATGCAGGCAAATACACAGCAAAGAAATGGGTTGCAGTCACTATTTCAAACTTCTTTCCCAGGTAAAGGATCCATCTAGGGCCCTGATGGACTGATACAATATGGATTATTCTATACGTAGCATGCAGAAATGAGGAAGAAGTGCACTTAAGAGGGCACATGCAAGTGTGTCAAGATGGGGATTCACGTCAAAGTGATACAAGTATTTGGGGCTTTGGAGGAAAACATGAACCACAATTTATTTGCAATGCCTTTGTAACACACATGAAATCTCTCTTCTATGACATCCAGCACCAAGCACAACTATTAGGTCTGCTGAATCAGAGTAGGTAATGCAGCCTATACTCATCTCACTTACTGAATCGAACATTTGCCCCACTGGCTTCTATCTCTGCAGATGCAGTCAGAAAGGAAAGGTTAAAACTGAGTACCATAGCTCTAGTGGGGCCAGAATCTCAGCTGATATAAATCAATGCAGAGTACTTGAACTCCAGTAAAGCTACTCCAATACACACCAGCGAGGATGTGACCCATGACCTCTCACCTTTCCAGCTGGGGGACAGGTTAACCATATGTCTGCAAACTGCAGCTAAAATCCAATTCTGAAGAAGCCACAAAAATCTATTTTGTGACACCCACCTAGAATGAATATGGTTTATTGATGGCCCTTTGATCTTTTTCCTTTGCACTGCCTCAGATTCTGAATGCTGGAGTTGAACTTTAATTTCAGCTGCTGTGTTTTGCAGACACTTCTCTACAGTGTGTTTAGAAATCAAGTCATGCTTCCAGAAAGCCATTTTCAAAACACACCATTTGCAGTCCCAAGGACATTAGCCTGGGAAAGGGAGTCTCAATAAATAATTTTCTGTTGACTTCTAGAGGCCACTGAACAGAGTCTTGTTAAAAATGCTTCTCTGGGGCTGGCCCTCTCTGCTGCCCGGTGTGCTATTCTGTGTCTGATTACAAGCCACAAGACCTACGTTTAGAATCACACTTGCCCACTCTGCATATGAGAAGACCTGTGTCACAGAAGGTCACATTTGCTAATTCTCAGTGCTGAGAGCATGGAGATGTCCAGTAACAAATCTTAAAAATCCCCAGCATCTCATCACAAGTCATTGATCAGCATATTATCAAACACGGATGTGTGTCAGCATGGTCTGCCGGCATGAATAGCACAGCTGTACCTTTTCAAACAAAATTAGTCAAAGAGAAGGAATGGCCTGGCAATGAGGGAACAGATCTGGGACTTCGATGACCTGGATTTAATTCTTTGCTCTGACACAGACTCCTTGTGTGACCTTGGGCACATCACTTAATCACTCTGGGCCATCTGTAAAATGGGAGTTAGACTACTCTCTCTCTCCCACCTTGTGTCTGCCTTGACCATTTAAACTGTAAGCTCTGCACAGGGCAAGATTTCTTACTATGTGTATGTACAACAACTAGCACCGTGGGGCCCCAATCTTTTCACAGATTCTGTGGTGGGATGGGACCAATGCAAACATCTAGTCTGACCTTCTGTTTAACACAGGCCATAGAACTTCCCTGAATTAATTCCTGTTTCAGCTTGGTTGGGCCCAGGGAGGCTCTACTGGAATACCAATATTATAATAAAATGCTATAGGAAATAAGGACCTAGAAAATACACCAGTTCTTGTAAGAACCAGTGTCGCATGGTTCACCCAGGTGCAACACACCCCTTCTCTGCTTCAACACCGCACAGACACAAAACACCATTGTCACTTTCACGCGAAACGTCATGAATCTGACATTTCAAATGAAAAAAAGGGGATGAGGAAGGTCATATTTCAAACCAACGATATCAGCGCCATGAAATTCCTCAGAGCTGCGAAACCACCCACTATGAAATGGGGAACAGTTCCCAAGAAATTGCCATGAGAAAATCATCATCATTTCTACTGATTAATAACTCAGACACAGCAGCTGATTTAAACCAGTGTCCCTTTCAAAGTCTTTTACGGTTCTGAAAAAAAAAAATTCATCAGACAATATAAGTAGTCCTGTTGGTATTGACAGAGAGCCAGATCCTCGGCAGGTGTAAATCAGCACCATTCGTGAGGCTACGCTGCTATACGCCAGCTGAGAACGTGACTCAGGATGCGATGAGTCTGATTTTCAAATCCTCCCTTCCTCCCATTTTGGGCTCACAAGTAACGTTGGGTACAATTAATTGCAGGCACTGATCAAGCAACTAGGTAACCAGAATGGGATTTTCAGAGGAGTTTAAATAATTTAGAAGCATGAGTCCTGTTGACTTTCAAAGGGCCTTGGGCTCCCATGTCTTTTAGGTGCTTTTGAAAATTTCACCCCGAGCTGCCATCGTAGACACAGTTAATAGCATTTGGCATATGCTGTTCCTATTAAATGGAGCCCACAATGACTTGGACAGAGCAACAGGAGAGCAAAGGATTGTTACAAACATACACAGTTGGATTTTTCTAAGGGCCAGGCCTGAAAACTCAACATGGGCTTTGAAAACCAAGCTGTGTGCTCTCCATTTCTCAAATCGGAACCACTCAGAACAATTCCATGACTGGGCTCGTGACATAAACGCTCTACCAAAGGTGACAACCTTTGCTGGCTCCATAATGACACACAGTAAGTGATCATTTACAATGAAGCACTAACGTGATTGTTGATTAGTTGTACCCTGGAGGCACCTAGAGGCCCCCAACTGACATAAAGGCTCTGTACAGACCCAGCTCCTGCATGTCTTCAGCATAATGCACCAGGATAGACCCTTTTTACATGTTGCTTTCTTTGGTTTCGCTCTCCCACCTCTCCAGTCAATCTGTTTGGTTCCTTGGGAGTGTTTGATTAGATGCACATTTATACCAGTGGAGGATGGGGGCCAATCAGCTTAGATGTACTGAAGTCAGTGGGGCTATGCTAATGGACACCAAGGAGAATCCGGCCCATGAGGATTGATACAAAGGTCTTAAACTGTATTGATCCATTACCAATTCCATGTGGTGCTTCCCGTTTATGGCAAGAAGTGTGAGGCTGTGTATTGATGTGTGACATGCAGGAGCAGGCCAGTCACATGCTCTGCAGCTCAGTTACTGGATGTATGGCTAATAATGTAGGGGTGTGAATGGCAATGCGTGACACCTACAGTAGAAACAGGGGAGGGGAAGAGCAGATGCTTAGAGGACTGGGAAAAAGTGTGGCAGGGAAACAAAGGAGGCAAATGGAGACGTAATGGCAGTGGCAGATCAGGTGAAAGCACCTGTGCAGGGCTGAGACAGGAGGGTAATGAGGGAGACAGAGTGTAAGGTGCACATGGATAAGGCAAGGTAGACAGGACGGTGGGGGCACTGGAAGTTGGGTGGGGACACACAGCAGTGAACACCCGATTCCTTTCCTTTTCCTCCTCTCCCCCTTGGTTTCTGTGTGTGGTGGTTCAGTCTGTGAACCCCTGAAAGCATTGGGTAGGCAGAGCTCCCTCTGCCTGCTCTCGACCATCCCCTCTGCTTTGGATGCTTCTCAAGCCAAGCCAACCGTGCAAGCCTTATGGGAAGCAAGGAGCATGATATGAGAAATAAGGAAGGGGAAGAGTGGTGCCTAGACACTGTACCTCAGCAACGGAAGTGCAACATGAAGAGATCTGTGTTACTGAGTTCTAAAGGGAAGTGCTGCTTAGCATAATGGATCAGCGCTCAGGCTAACACCTGCCTCCCTTTCTTTGCCATACTACAGAGCGCTGCAATTTCCTCAGTCACATGATTCATTTTTATATCATCCCCACCTGGAAAGGGGTTTCTTGCTTCTCAAAAGCAAGCCATGCTCAGTTATTCTGCCATATCTAACATGTTACAAGACCTTATTTCAGCATCCTTGGGTATGTATCCTCTCAATATATTCCCTGTCTCTGAGTGCATGTCCTCAGCCCCACTGCACCACTTGGCAAGCCAATTGATCTGGACATCTGAGGATTTCCCCAACAAGAGGGAATCCCTATGGTATCTTCTCCTTGCAGACCAAGGTGTATGGAGCACGGCTGGTGTTGAGGGTGGGAAGAGGGCATGGACAGATGACTGCTATGCTCTGGCAACTACTGGTTGGCATGAGACTGCTCTAACTTGCACTGGTGGTGGGAAACAGGAGAGCTGAACCTGTATGTGGCTGGCCCAAGGAAGCTCAAAGGTGACATAAAACTGTCTTTACCCTTCTCTTAGGTCCTGCACTGAGTTCATCTCACTCAGACATGAGGACTGGGGTTATATAGTATAGCAATATACTTGTGTGTAAAACACTAACCTCCCTTTCTGTGTGTCTTTAGATTACAAGCTATCCAGAGCCACAAAGTCTGGCTGTGAATCCACATCTAAGGTTCAGTGGATAGAGCGCTGGATTGTGACTCATTCTATTCCTGACTCTGCCACTGCCCTGCTGAGTGACCTTGGGCGAGTCACTCCACTGCTCAGTTTCCCTATCTGTATAATGGGGATAATAATACTGCCCTCCTTCGTAAAGTGTTGGAGAACTACTGATGGAAAGCACTAAATAAGCGCTAGGCATTGTTGTTATTATTGTGATGATCATGATGATGATGATGATGAACTCATCTGGGTTTTGGTTTGGACCATTATAGAAAGATAAGGATCAACTGCAAGGTCTGGATATTATAATGTATTATACACACACAATATGTATGTGTATATCAGAATATCCATGGAGAGACAGTCATGTTTGCATAAACACAGCGCTTGCTAATGCAGCTGTGCTTGTAATAACCCATGCAGTCATTTTTCTGGGTTGTCATTATTCCCTCTAAAACCGATTATGTCCAATTTGCAAACACTGAATCTTACAGCAGAATGAAAAATAAAGCAAGTAACTCCGGTGAATACACACAAGAAAGACCTGAGCACTGACTAGGAGAAGGCCCTTACTTGCATGCAACAGCTGAGCCAGCTGTCATCCAATAATGGCTGAAAGGGAGGAGGATGGAGAGTGTGTTTTAGTGGTTAACACACCAACCTGGAAGTCAGTAACACTTTTTGTTGTAGTTCTGCCACTAAACTCACTCTATGACCTTGGGAAGGTCATTTGACTATGTGACTCAGCTAATCCATCTATATCATGGGTGCAATAACATTAATGTACCTATCCCACAGAGGCACTGTGAGATTTAATTAACTGATAGGCCAGATCTTCAGCTAACAGAAATCAGTTCAGCTCCCTTTACTTTAATGGAGTGATTTCAGTTTACACCCCGGGAGGACATGACCATCCTCTGGACAGTGCTTTGAGATCCTGAATATATAATTCCAGAGTATTCTAATCACAATTGTATCCTGAGAAACAGGAGGGAAAACAAATTGGTTCTGTGTAAACACAGTAACTTTATATGCATGAGATTGTTGAAATGAAACCAGCACACAAATGAAACATGACATGGAAGTTAGAGAGGAATTACACATGCTGGGTAATAATAGAGTTTTAAAAGTATCCTTCCACAGGCATTCTCCTCTCTGTGCCTTTATTTCTGCTTAGCTAGAATCCCAACTCACTTTCTGGGGGGAAACAAAAACTACTCAATTAAAAATGTACAACTTGTCAAAGAAGCAGAACTCACAGGGGGTGAAAGCATATTTCATAACAAACCTCTTGTATGTTTCTCCCCAGTCTCTTGCTACAAGTGCTGTGTACTGTAAGTTTCTGGTGCCCTCATGTGGTTCAACTGCAGTAATGCAACATGTATCCAAAACACAGGCAACAGAGCAGACAGTAATAACTCAGCTGGCCTTGTAAACCATGAAGAGAACGCTGCAGTCAGCAAAAGGCAGAGACTGATATACAGCCTGCAGCTTCAATTTACTGCTATCTATTGTGGTTCCTTTTATATGGTCACTTTAAAAAACCAGAAGATTTATATTTAAATGTGTCAGAAATTACAACTGTTCTAAACTAAGGAGGAATAGCATGTGGGAAGCAAGGCAGACAGCTTAGAAAGCAATCAACCAATCAGAAACGCACTGTGTTTGGCTCTCAGGTGTAAAAAGCCAGGGAGAATCTATTGAGAGTATTAGCTGAAAGGTTAACCATACCCTAGCTATGCGAATAAGGATCTCACATTTGCAGGGAGGGTTAGCAAATCCTAGCTTTGAAACGACATCAAGGACTTTCTAATCCAGGTGGGATTTCTAGAACCCTTAAGATCAGCTGAGATGGACAAGATGCCTTTACTTCTAGAGCAGCGCTCTTCAGTGCAGTTGCTGCTAGATGGACGGAGGTAGTCACTTAGTGCAATGCATTAGGGTTTAAGATAACTCAGGCTGCACTGAGGACTGAGCATCACTTTTCGGCCTTGCTTGTGTTTGTGCACAAGCCTGCAGCCAGTTTCCCAGCTATGTGATGCCAAGCAAAAAGGCTGTATCCTTAGAGAAAGCTGTTTGATTTCCCTACCTGCTGAGTTCCTTCAGGCTTTTCTCCATGTGCACAATATCCCGCATCTTATAGATGAACCATTTGTCAATGGCTGTGAGTTTGTGAATATCATCCACAGGGACACCGTCATGCAAGGCCTGCCGAAGAGAGGAGGTAGTAAGCCAGACACTTTAATAAACACGTCATAAGTATCCGATTTTCCTGGAAATATGTAGTAATTATTCCTCATCTCCTATTAACGTCAGCAAGACTTTTGTCTGAGCAGGGAGTGCAGAATTTGGCTCCCAATGAAAGTCTCTGCCCAAATTCCAACTGACTTCAATAGGGACTGATGCTGGTGGACACCTGCTGTAACTTCATGTGCTGTGTATGCTTCATGATCTCTCTCTCTCTCTCTCTAGTATGCTTATCCCCTGCTGCTGACTTCTCATCTCTGCCTCTTATTACCAAGGTCCTGTACATTCCATAGCCCTGTGGTCTGCTAGAAGCAAATGTGATCAAAGAAAGGTTTAGGTTTTCAATGGTTGAGAAACTGGTTACTTTTGAAATGGACTCAGATTTATAGTTTAAAGATAGATTGACTCAGAAATCCTGGATCTGAAATACCCCTGAACTATGGAAAATTTCACATCCAGAACCAAACTTTGCAGCCGGGACACCACTCTGGTTCTTTCTCATTCTCAAGGTAATGCAGGCTTCAAACTTTCCTGAACATGCTTAATTATGAGGTTTTTTTTTTTTAATTTATTTTTAGCAAACCATCCATATTCACTGGGTAAAAAGGAAACCCACTCTATCATCCCAAAGGCAATGTAGTACAGGATACAGTATTTTTTTTAAATATCCCCACATGTGAATAAAGTACAGATATAAGAGGTAGATATTAATAGTTATTATTATGATGTGGCTAAATACTGAACTCTTTTTTCTCTTATAGTTTAAACTTTTTTTAATAAAGCCCATTTCCATGTGACCATTTCACAAATGGGCCACATCAGCTTAGTAATCTTCTCTTATCATCTGCTCCAGATACCTCTCATTTATGAGGGCAACAGCGTAGTGCCAAGACTGGTTGTCACTACATATGACCTTGGCCCAGTCAGAAGTTTCATTGGGTTTCACATCTCTCCTGTGGTTTTTGACTACAGTAGAAGAACAAGGTAAAAGGCAATAGCTGTGAATGGCGTCTGAGCTCTCACCTTTTCCGACACAACAGGCATCGTAGTCATCATCCCAATAAACAGTGAAAAACCTTGACGTGTGGGGGGGAGACAGAGAAGGCATCTGATGAGACTTGACTCAAACAGAGCTCAGTGGTAACAACAACTAGCGTCTGGCTGTTTAGACGTTAGAGAGCTGGTTAGGAATTTCTGATCCAATCGATCCCAGCAGTCTGAGTTACCTTAAACTGAGTCAAGCAAGCTGAAATTTTAAAATCCAAAACACTGGCCTCACTCAGTTATTGACGGGGGTGAATCAGTGCTCCATTTTAGACCAAGGAGTTTCTGTAAGGGGCACGTGGGGAATTAAAGGTTTAACTGTTCCTTGTTCAAACAGTCAAAAGGAAAACTGCCATTTTGCCCCATCCCCATCATCATGTGACCATCCCTAACTTGGGCCTTCCTTTCTAAATGGCTTCTGGGGCTCCTGTAAGGGCAGTCAGGAAAGATCTTGTCATTCAAAGAGAAAACTGTAGCCAACACAAGCACCAGTGCCAAAGGGTGTTTTGTGCTTGTAAATATATGTGCCTCCCCAGCTTAAAACCACCTGTTCATTTGTCTCTAGAGTACAGGCCTTATCCAAGTCTGAAGCAACCTGCCTGATTCCTAATTGCTTTGCACCCTGCAGTGTCATTTACACCTGCACAAAGCGCAAATACAATGATACCAAATCAGAATGGTGGCCTTACTTCCAATATGGTCTCCCTTTGCAAACATGTAAATGAAAGGCCCTGGGGAATGGCCCACAGAAAAACTTTGGGACGTCTCTAGAAGTTATTTTCTTATTTCCACTGTTGAAGACTAAGTTCAAATGTCCTAAAAGCAGGAAAAGAAAGAAAGAAAGAAAGAAAGAAAGAAAGAAAGAAAGAAAGAAAGAAAGAAAGAAATTAAAAGATTATTGTGTCTCCATAAGCCTTTCTTGGAAATTTATACAAGGTTTATAAGAGGGAGAACTGAGTGGAATTCATCAGCAAATGCAGTACAACCTCAGCTAGACAAGAGTCACGGTAGAGACTGAAAATATCCAATAATTATTACATGTACTGCATTGGCGTCTTAGCGGCACTGACAGACATTGAGGCTCTGTTATGCTAGGCACTGTACATATGCCTGGTAAGAGAGAATCTCTGTCCCAAAAAATTTACAATCTAAATAGACAAGATGAAGTGTGGGCAAAAGGAAGGAGTATTATTCTCATTTTACAGGTGAGGAACAGAGGCTCCCACACTCACAAAAGGCACCTCGTAGCAGAGCACTCAGATCTCACGTCCCAGACTAGCGCCTTAACCACTGGCCTGCCATTACCCTCCAACCAAAGGCTATAGATATTTGCAAGAACTGTCAGTGTAATTAACAAATTTAACCCTATATCAGTTAACAGGGAGTTCTGGACAGCTGAGCTAATTTAATTATGATTTAATTTTAATCCTTGGTTGCAAGATATGGTCACAGAGTAGAATGAAGATCCCCAAAAGAGACTCCTCAGATTGACTGCAGCTAGCTATTTTCGTATCACCCTTGGTTTCAGATGTCAAAAGGATCATTTTTAATTTGCTTTGCATATACTAATGCGAGTTTGCAGAACTGCCCAAACTCTGCTGTCACTTGTGCCAGCATAAATAAGGGCCAAACATTGCCCACCATTTAGCAAATGATTGTCTTACAGAAGCAGCTAAAGAAAAAGTGCTCCAGTTGTCAACCAACATTAACCATTTGCCTGCTGAATATGTTGGTGGTATAATGTTCCTGCTATTTAATGTAACAGGGATAGTCTAAAATTACAGTGATTTAAGTGAAAGGTTAATGGATGACTCGAGTACAGCAGGTGTCATGAGGACCAGCAGAGAAATAGTTATTTCCATCCTAAGGTAATGAAGAGGAAATTATGGGGGGAAAGAGAATCTTTGGACCTCACCAGAGGTGATTCAGAGATGGAAACACAACATTATCCCCTTATGTCTGAGGTGCACAAAGAGGAAAAAAGGACGAGGGGTTAAAGAATATTCCACTCTATTACCTCAACCAACACAGTCTGGTAACTATAGTCAACAGGGTAGACCTCATAGCCTCTGCGTCCTTCATTACCTTGGCTATTGCATAGACTCGAATGCTGGAGGGGTCAGCTAGTTCTTTCTGGAGATCTAAGTTGGCCGGCCACTCTTTATTCATTGGCAGACGTGATGTGAAGCCATCCACAGACGGGTGGCACATTCTCAGGGCCTTCTGAAAGCACTCTTCGAAGGTGCGCCCGATAGCCATGACCTGTAACAAAGAAAGCTCTCACGTTAACGTGCTGAGGGGTTGCCCCTCTCAGTTGTTCAGATGGCAGTGATGCTTATTAGGTAAGATTAAAGCCTATGGGAACATGTTGCAGGAGGGAAGGGATAGCTCAGTGGTTTGAGCATTGGCCTGCTAAACCCAGGCTTGTGAGCTCAGTCCTTAAGGGGGCCATTTAGGGATCTGGGGCAAAAATCTGTCTGGAGAATGGTCCTGCTTTGAGCAGGGGGTTGGACTAGATGATCTCCTGAGGTCCCTTCCAACCCTGATGTTCTATCATTCTAACTGACTCAAAGGAAGATTACTATCTCAGAGCTTTCAAAATCTACCTGTTTTTTAATAAGGGAGAATCCTCTAAGACTGAAAAAGCCTCATAGCGCAGAGGGAATTTTAAGCTTTAGAAATGGGCAAAGTCAGAAGATTGCACCTCTGCCATCAAGCCTGCGTCAAACCTTAAGTAACTACCATAGTATGTTTCTGTTCAATGATTATTTCACCTAAAAACAATCCCATTCTCACGTTCCAGTGAGCCCGTTCTGCATGGAAACTTTGCAACTCATTCCAATGTTCACCTGTATAATTCACTGGAAAGCAAAATCTTAAAAGGGCACAAAAATAATCTGAAATGAAATGGGCCAAAAGCATCATGGGAAAACTTTCTCCCCTTCCGAGCCTTCAGCCTGCCACAACACAGCTCACCAACAGTCAGGCTGAGGCTAGACAGTTCAACTAATAAAAACTACACTGGTCTGGAGTCTGGTTACCGGCACAGACCTAGGGAGGGGATTTAAGCTGTACTCTGCCAGGAGCAGTCACAGGAGACATTCTGATTGAGAGGGGTCTCTTTGAGGAACAGCTCCTCTGCTCTGGGAGCTGATAATTTCCTGTTTGTCTGTATCAACAGTAAATTGCAATATTCTCTGTACCATCTCAACTCAGCACACCCCATGCTGGCCAGGAAGTATGAAGCCAAAGCTCTGTCTATTCCCCATTCCTCCCCCACGTCCACTGTCTGCTGGTTTGAACAAGGTTCAGATAGTCTGTGCAGGAGAATAGGAGGGGGGTCTTATGCTCCCTTATTCCCCCATCCATGTGGATAGTCCAAGTCATAATGCAGTTCAGTATTCATACGGTGGGACACTCCGGAATATAACCCTTTATTAGCTGAGGTAAAATGTGCAAAGCCCATGTATAACATGAAGTCACGGGGCATTAACACCATAAATATTTGCAGGGGCCTACTGCACCACACATTATTAAAAATACAATCACCCTGGCAAGCCTTTCCATTAGAGCTCTAATTAATCCTTCCCACCGTGCTAAAGGTGTGCTCTCTGAGCGAGGAGGCGTGGGTGTTTGTAAGGCCTCACTTGTCAAAATAATTTAGTGAGGGAGCTACTTGAAAAACATTAGGAGGAAAAAAAAGAGACAACAAAGTACACAATTAATTATTTTGCTTTGGATAACTGATGAGTTATTAGCTAATTAAATGGATAATTTACCCATTTTGCTTCATTTCATTCCTCTTGAAAAATTAGCTGAAGATGTCACCATTATTCCAACCAGTCTTAAATTCAGATTTTAAAAGTCACGCTGTTTTGTTCCTCATTTCCGAAGGCCTATCCTATCTATTCAGAGTGGGAAACCAACTGTTTAAGACAAAGCAATTTGACGCTTTCAAGAGGGCATCAAGTGCTGTGTTCTGTTTTCAGGTGCAGGATCAGGATCAGGCTAGAAAGAAGGTGCATGTTTTTAACAGTGAAGGTGATTGACTATTGAAACAGCTTCCAAAAGGTTGTGGTGGATTCTTCATCACAGGAAATCTTTAAATCTTTCAGAGTGGATGTTTTCAGCAAAGAAATGCTCTTGTTCAAACACACTATTGGACCTGAAGTAGGAATTAATTCAAGGAAGTCCTATGGCCTGTGTTATGCAGTGGTCCCTTCTGACTTTGGAATCTATGATTCTCAAGAGAAGTCTACCATGCTATTGCCAAAAATGGCCTTTACAGTCCCAATCATTCTAATTGAAAAGAGTAATGGATACAGCTCAGGTGATTTGAATAAGCTCTCAAAAGATCAAATGTTTATCCACACCCTCTGGATTAACTGGGGCTGAAAAGCCAGTCTGCACATATCTGGAAAACAAATCTTCTACAGCTATGCTAGGAACACCCCAATGGCATTTCCACAGGAAACCAGAAAATGTCGAGGAAGGTGAAAGTGAACAAGTATTGACCAATGTAGTAATAAAACTTTTACAAACCAAAGGCAGTTTGAGGTTCAAGACCAGTTTGCTTTCAGTTTAGGGTGATTTCTTCTCTCCGTTCTTAATCTATTTCTATTTAGTTCATTGATCCTCAGTCAACCTTCTGGACAACCACTTGGCATGGAGATCATGAAACTGACGTTAAAAATGTCCCAGTTTGGTCTCTAATTTTGCATTCAAAAGACACTGAAGACCCAGTGAATGAATGCTAACTGTTAGACAGCTAACTCCGTGATTAGTGGGCAAAACCTTGTTAATTGATATCTACATGCATCATGTTCAACCACAAATACACACAACACTTTTGTAACTGCAGTTGATAACTGGAACCAAATTGCGAGTGCAGAACTAGCATCTGTTTTTAGAAGAGCAACCCTTGAGGTTCTAAATCCTCCTTAGCATTCGTTTGGCTGGCAGACTAGAAAGAACCAGCATCCAGAAAGCAGGCAAGGGAGAAAAGTTAAATTTCACAGGCGACGGAAAAGAAATGGAGAGAATTTCCCCACACTCACCTCTCCCACGCTCTTCATGGAGCTTCCAATCTGGCTAGAGGTGCCCTGAAAGCGGTCCAGGTCCCAGCGAGGTATCTTGGCAACCATGTAATCCAGGCTGGGCTCAAAGCAGGCAGAAGTTTTTCCTGATACTACATTCTTGATCTCCGGCAAGGGGATTCCCAGGGCGATTTTGGCAGCAATAAATGCTAATGGGTACCTGGCAAAGAGGAGGGAGGGAGGCATTTTTAGTATCATGGTTGGTACTGTAGAGGGCAAGGAAATCTATAACCTTCTGAAGCTGCTTTAGTAAAAAATAGTAACTGCATTCTGTAGGGATGGCGCTCCACTCCTGGCACGTGGTATGTGAGTACAGCTCACTGGAGAGCAGCAAGAAGCTTGGCTACAGCATGTAGGTCATAAGGGGCATGTACAGAGCTCTGGAGTAGGAATCAGCTATTAAGGAGGAAAGATGGTCTGTGGCTCAGGCACCGGATTGGGACTCAGGAGATCAAGGTCAGTTCCTGGCTCTGCCACAGACTGCCTGCATGACCTTAAGCACACCACTTAAACCCTCCATGCCCCAGTTCCCCCTCTGTAAAATTGGGATGATAATAATATTTCCTGTCTCCCACCCTTTGTCTGTCTTGTGTCTTTAGTGTGTAAGCTCTTTGAGCATGGCCTACATTTTACTATGTGTCTGTACACGTCTAGCTCCATCAGGCCTGATCCTGATCCTCTAGATGCTACTTTAACACCAACAATTAACAAACAACAGAAGGGTTTACTTCTGCCTGTGGAGGGAATGAAAAGCCCTCATCTGGGAGGGGGGGTTATACTATGGGTACATGCTTATACAAGTAAGTGTAGCACTGAGCGACTTAGGTTGGAACATGGGCTGGACAATCATTAAAAGCTGGTAAATTGACGATCCTCCATGAAATCCTTGCAACGCCTGAAAAGTTTGGTGTTTCATTGCAGTTAGGTCACTCAAGAGGGAAAGGAGGAGGAGGGAGAGACACAGAAAGTGAGTGCTATGGGAAAGCAGAGACTTTACAACAGGGATGAGCGAGTATCCTTTAAACATAGTAGCAACGCTAGTGTATATCTGCATAACCTACCGTGAGAGCAAATAAGGGCAATTGAACATCTTAGATCAGGGGTTGGATTGCAGTGAATCAGTGCTGGGACTAGTGTTTAACCGCATGTACTAGAGGCCAAATGTTTATGTTCAGTACAGATGAGCCTTGTTTGAAAGGAGCTAGAATAGCCTGTGCAGTCATTTTCCAGCCAGCTCTGGTGCTTGTTGGAGTAGCACATGGTGTTCTTGCAGCCTGAGTGACTCCAGTGCAGAAGGAAAACCAACCTAGTCATGTACACTTAGCAAATGAAAGCGAAAAGCAGATTTTAGCCTTTTTAGGTAACAGATGATTGCCCCAGTCTGCTGGGGAACATTGCTGGACTCAATGAGTCAGCAGGATTAATGTATTTGTTAAAAACTCCAAAGGTACCTTTAAATTCAGAGCTAAATTCTCCCATCAGTTAACATGGGCTTTCAAGGGGTTGAAATTAGTGAGATTGGACAGGTCTAAATGGGGGCAGACATCAGCCCAAAAGCAGCAAAGGGTGTGGTGATAACTGAGCAGCGAAATTTATATAATCCCGTTTGCTGAAGCCAAGTGATTATAAATCATCCAGCAGGATTTCCTATTGCCCTAACATTTGCTAAGAACGTCATCTTGCACAACTTTCATTTCATTGAGAAAGCCTCATTGACTGGGGTAGAGGTTAGTTTATTCCATTATAACAGGACTGTTCTCATCTTTAAGAACTGCCTACTTGGAATCACCACCAAAACAGGCAACAATGATAACTGCAAAGCAGCTGGAAATGCTAATAATTCGATAATAATTAATAATAATTAATAATAATGCTAATAATTCAATAATAATGGGTTGGCATATGTTCGTTCATAGATGGTAATTGACAGCAAACCCCGTCAGGCCATTTTTATTATTTATATTGCGGTTAGCAACTAGGGCACCATTGCAATAGGTGCTATACAAGCACAAAACAAAAAGACAGTCCCCACCCTGGAAAGTTTCCAGTCCAAGTACCTCTTCCCCATACACGTCACAAAACCATTCACTCTTTCACCAACAAAGGAACTTTTGTGGGCAAAGATTAATATAAAATAATGCATGCTCTCAAGCTAGCAGACTGAAGAAATTCTTTAGCTATCTGACTTTAAGCACTTCACAGATAGTCATAGGCAAAAATCCAAACTGGGATTTAGTAATCTTCTCCCGAACACCACCCTGGAGGAACAGTCCTCTCTCACTTTCCTATAATATTTGTACAAAATGCAGAGGTCCTCATTAGCTGCAAAAGCATCATCCAGCCAGTCTCAATCCACACAGCGTTGTTCTTAGGGAAAAGCCCAATTCTGCAGTGCTTTTACCATGTAGCCAAATGGGGAACAAGATCTAAACACCAAACCCAATTCGATTTGTGACCCAGCCAGGACTGGAATTTCCAGAGTATGGTTCTAAAGCTGGTGGAACATTTTACAAGCTGGTGGTATTTTTTATTATTAATATTATTATTATTATTTTTGGAGAATCAAATGATGGTTCACGTTTTAGGAATGCTGGCTGCACTCAACTCCCACTGAAGCAACAGGAGATGTGGGTACTCAACACCTTTCAGGATTGCAATGGTAGATCTCTTGTTGCAAAGCTTTCTTTGTTCTATGTATGCCATGTTACTATTTTATATAGACGGTAACTCCTCACTTAAAGTGTCCCGGTTAACGTTGTTACGTTGCTGATCAATTATGGAACATGCTCATTTAAAGTTGTGCAATGCTCTCTTATAACATCATTTGGCAGCCGCCTGCTTTGTCCACTGCTTGCAGGAAGAGCAGCCCATTGGAGCTAGCTGGTGGGGGCTTGGAACCAGAGTGGACCAGCAGCCCCCCTATCAGCTTCCCACTCCCCTAAGTTCCCTGCACAGCAGCTGCCCAGCAGGCTAGCAGTTGCAGCTGTCCCTCCCCCCACTGCCATGTGCTGCTCCTTCCCTCTGCCTTGGAGCTGCTCCCCAAGATTCCTGCTTGCTGTGCGGGGAGGGAGGGGAGGAAGAGGGGGGCTAATGTCAGGGTGTCCCTCTCCTCCCTGCTCCTGCACCCCGCTTACCCTATCTTCCATAGAGCAGAGGGGACACACGACAGGGTCCAGGATGGAGGGAGCTTGCTGGCAGCAGCAGCTGCAGTCTCAGCAAGCTGATCTAATTAATAAGGCAGTGTCCTTAAAGAGGAAATGCTCATCTCTCTCTCACAAACACAGTGTATCTCTGTCTGTGATACTTTCTCCCCTCCCTCCATTCCTGCTGCCTTGTAGACTGTGAGAGTTAACCCTTGAGGGCTCAGCCAATTGCTAGTTCATCATTTAGCAGTTAGGCATTCCCTGGAAAATATCCCACCCTCTGACTCCTCCACCTCAACCAAGCTTCACAATAATCATCCTTGCATACCAGTATTAAATTGTTTGTTTAAATGTATACTCTGTGTGTGTATATATATATATATAGTCTTTTGTCTGGTGAAAAGAAATCCCTGGAACCTTAACCCCCTCATTTACATTAATTCTTATGGGGAAATTGGATTCACTTAACATCATTTCGCTTAAAGTCACATTTTTCAGGAACATAACTACAATGTTAAGTGAGGAGTTACTGTATATATATACATTTACTGCAACACAAGACAAAAATGGATTTGTGTCCCCGAAGAGTCAGCTAACACAATGAAATCAACGAAATGCTTGTTGTCAGTTATCACTGTCTGTCTCCAATTTGCTACAGGGCTTTGACAACTGCAAGAGTTGTTGAGAACTGTAAATTAAGGACTAATTTGCACTTCTCAACAGCATCTGCAGAGTACAATTAAGAAGCCAATTTTAACCAGGCAGATTTGACCATCGTTATCTCGATTAGTTTATGATTAGCCAACAAAACAAAGGCAGCTAGCAATACCATTTGATTCAATCTGGCAGAGAGCTCATTAATAACCAAGTCCTTAGGGTTCCAGAGATGATTTGCAGCCAACGTACGGATGCCAGGGAATATACTCTCTAAAACCAGCTACTAGGTTCCCCTCCTGAGAGGTTTTCCATTTGTAATACCAAGTGTCCCTTTCCCCAACTCCTGCACCTTTCCCCAACTCCTTTTTCTGCCCCAGCTTTTCTTTCCTGCCTTACCCTGTGGCCTTGGATGCCAAGGCAGAGCTTCTGGAGAGCCTGGCATTGACCTCAATGATGCAGTACTCCAGGGAGGTGGGATGCAGGGCATACTGGATGTTGCATTCCCCCACGATGCCCAAGTGTCGGACGACTTTGATGGCACTTTCCCTCAGCATCTGAAATTCCTCATTGGACAGTGTCTGGCTGGGAGCCACTACAATGGAATCTCCTGTTTGCCGGAAATAAAACCACAATAGTTTGATGGCGATAAATTCTGGTCATGTCTCTGCTAACGTACTGCATCTTACAAGTTTTTAACACCAGATGCTATGGAAGATGCCTGTTTTGGGACATTTCAAGGCAAGGGATGGCCTGTACTACCATGTGAAATAAGAGACAATAGGGACGGGCTTAGGTATTGAAAAGTGTGTTCCATCGTATCTGGTAGTACTTAGCTCTGATAAGTATCAGAGGGGTAGCTGTGTTAGTCTGGATCTGTAAAAGCAGCAGAGAATCCTGTGGCACCTTATAGATCAATTATGATCTTATAGATCAATTACGTCTGTTAGTCTACAAGGTGCCATAGGATTCTCTGCTGCTTTAGCTCTGATAAGTATTCTACATCCTATTTATCATTGGCCAGGTAAGTGTATCAACTATAGTTGGCAGAAAGACATTCTATGAACATGCTGATCTAAACGCAATCTACAGTAAACCACCCTGTAATCTGTAAAGAACCTACCAGTATGAACTCCCATAGCATCAACATTTTCCATATTACAGACGGTGATACAGTTATCAGATGCATCTCTCACGACTTCATACTCTATCTCCTTCCAGCCAACAACGGACCTCTCCACTAGAATTTGGTTGGTCACTGCAAATGCCTGGGGAGCAGGTTGAAGAATCAATTAGGGAGGACAGACAACAAGTGGATACAAAGGAAGAAATACATTTTTATTAAGCATGCGTAACAGAACTGGATGCATTCCTGTATTTAAGGCTTTGCCACCACTGACTGACTCTGGGCAAATTATTTCCACTCTCTGTGTCTCAGTTTCCACATCTATAAAATGAAGATAATGCTACTGGCCTCCTTTGTAAAGAACTTTGAGACCTACTGATGAAAAGCACTATAAGAGCTAGATATTAATTATTATGGGATAACTGCCCTGTAACTTTTATTTTGCATTAGCCTCATTTAAATGGCATGGAAAACAATGTGATCAGATACAAAAGAAATGAGGACATTTGGCTTAGCAACAGAACTGAGAAATATAAATTAAAATAAAAAAAATTAGGTTCTGCACTTAATTTTATATATGCAAGTAGCCCCACTGACTTCAGTAGGACAACTTCTCTGTGTAAGATTAAATAGGTGACTAAGCAATGGGTGCTTAGACACACTGCTGAATTAACAACACTATTAACTAATCACACCACTAATTACTGTGACATACTGATCAGAAGCAAGAGTTATGAATTATTCTAAAACTAACCTGGAAAACATTCCTGAACTGGTAAATGCGTATAATCCAAATGGATACATTGACATTAATATTAACTATTATACAAGGAGTTAGTTAAATTTCACATGGAATATAGAAAATAACACACACATTATCAGACCATCCTTGCCTCGGCCTCCTTTTTTGCACTTAATTTTGCAGCCAAAGCTTAAATTACTTAGTGTCATGGTAACCTATGAACACAGCTGAGCCACAGCAGGGCTGCCTGATAGGACGAGGAAGTCAGCAAACCTGCTCTTAAATCCATCAGCCTAGCTCCTGCTCCAACCACTAGGCATTACCACCCACGTCTCAGTTTGTGACACTTAGGCCATGTCTACTTCATGTAACGTGATAAATGCCAACTATGTTATAACATGTTTGCATCTTGGGATGGGGCCTTAAGGCCTCACGCTGTGCCAATGGGCATCAATGGCAAAGCTCCCATTGACTTCAGTAGCAGAGGATCTGGCCCTTTGACAGCCATTGTTGTCCTCCAGCATCGAATACCATGGGGCCCCAAGCTTGCAGGCACTACTGTAATGCAGATTAATATTAATCATCCATTTTCTTATTTACATCAATGGAATTCCCTTGCACAGAATCACAGACAAACAAGAACTGAATAAAATTAAACTTGTTTGCATTGGGAAAAGGAGTCTTAAGGGCAATATAACTGAAAATCTGCAAATATTGCAGAGAATGAAAAAAACAGTATGATATAAAAAATTGTTTTCCTTGGTGGAGTGTTTACAACCTTGCACTCCCTCCTTTCCAACAGCAATTCCTCTGCCTTTTCTATTCTATTCTATATAGGTTTTTAATTCCACACTCATCCCCATCCTATCTGAGAGCCTTCCAACAGTAAATTAAACAATATGATAACACATCTGTCATGTGGTGTTTGTTCTCTCATCCTCTCCCCAGAAGGGGAAGTGTGTGGAGTGGAGTGTCTTGTTTTGGTAGGGATGGTTGGTTTTGTTGTTGTTGAATATAATTTAAACACACTGAAGTCCAAAAGGAAACATGAACTGCTTGTATGTGAGTTCATTTACATTTTTCTACGAAATAATTTTAACCCATTCTGATGAAATGTAAATTTGTCATCATAGACATGCGCGATATTAGTAATCTATCTGGTATTCTTTTTGCTTTAATCAGTCTGATGGGTAAGGAAAGAGTTAGCGCATTCTGCTTAACTAAGAAAAAAGGAGCTACTCCTACTCATACTGGCTCTTTCTCCAGGGCCCCTGGCCTCATAAAAACAGCAGTTCAGTGAGGAGCATCAGTGCATTGTATCGAATCAAACTACAAGGAACACAAGGCCAGATCTTCCACTGTTGTAAATGGGCAAAGGCCCATTGATTTCAATGAAGTTATACCTAGGGTTGCCAGGCGTCCGGTTTTCGACTGGAACGCCCCGTTGAAAAGGGACCCTGGCAGTTCCAGGTCAGCACCGCTGCCTGGGCCATTAAAAGTCCGGGTGGCAGCACAGCAGGGCTAAGGCAGGCTTCCTGGCTCCACGTGGCTCCTGGAAGCAGCAGCATGTCCCCACTCTGTCTCCTTGGCATAGGGGCAGCCAGAAGGTTCTGTGAGCTGCCTCCATCCCAAGCACTGGCTCCATAGCACACACTGGCTGGGAACCATGGCCAATGGGAGCTGTGGGGGTAGCACCTGCGGATGGGGCAGCGCACAAGTCACCTGGCCACACCTCCATGTAGGAGCTGGAGGGGGGAAATACTGCTGCTTTTGGGAGCCGCCTGAGGTAGGTGCCACCCAGAGCCTGAACCCCTGAACCCCTCCCATGCCCCAGCCCCAGGCCCCCACTCTGATCCCCTTCCTGCACCCAAACTCCCTCCTGGAGCCAGCACCCCACACCCCCTCCCTGCCCTGATCTCCTTCCCACCCTCCAAACCCCTCAGCCCCATCTGAGAGCACCCTCCTGCACCCCAAACACTTCATCCATAGCCCCACCCCAGAACCCACACCCACAGCTGGAGCACACCCGCCCCGCACCCCAGCCCCCATCCCAGGCTAGTGAAAATGAGCGAGTGAGTGAGGGTAGGGGAGAACAAGCGACAGAGGGAGGGGGGATGGAGTGAGTAGGGTGGAGCCTTAGAGAAGGGGCAGGGCAGGGGACGGGGCAAGAGTGTTTGGTTCTGTGCGAGTAGAAAGCTGGCCACCCTAGCTATACCATCTGCACCAGCTAAGTAGCAGGCCTCACTGTGCAGGATATTCTAACCTGGGGCCTACTGGAGTTTGTTGACTTCAGGACTGTCTACACTGTGCTGCTCTTTGCTCTAATCATAAATCTAACCTTTGTGCCACAGAGTCTTACTTGTGCTGCTCCATGTTTTAATCTAGTTAATTATCTCCATCAGAGCACATGAAACATGGGACTGAACTCATAGATAGAAAAGTACTGATTTTACAAGTGAATCTCACCTCATGTTAAACTAACAGGTCTTTGATCTATATTTATCTTTGTTAGGATTCCAAGTGTTTGTCCTAGACGTTAATACTGAATTTCCAATATTTAGGTCTTGGCAGACAAAAATACTTTTTAGAGAGTAAATTTTAACCTTTTTTAAAAAAAAATGTTCAATAATATTAGAAAAGCTGACTGCACAAAAAATGAAGATTTTTTTAAAACTAAAAAAAAGCTTTTTAACCCAAATGAAAATTTTCATTATAAATTGTTTTCCTGTTTTTCCATGGAAAATCAAAAACCCAGGCTTTCAAAAATGCAACATTTTAACCCCAAACTGAAAAATGTTACCCACCTTTTCTGCTTTCTGGTTTGTTTTCATGGGAAATTTTTAAAAAATGCTACATTTCCTGTAGAAAAATAATTGGCAATTTTTGTCCCGTGCTAGCGAGTACAAAAGCTAAAAGGTAGGTTCCTCACAGGATTCTGGCACCGCACAAATTTCACCCCTAAGAACCAAACACAAGAATGGCCTAACCCTGCCAGTCTCTCTCTGTTCCTGGTCCTTAGTTATAGCTAAGCTTTTTAGTGCTTTTTTTAGGGCTTTTACTTTCTCTGCATCTTCCTTGTGACAGCTCCTGAGAGCAGGAGAAAAGAGGCCATTATATTGTTTTTTGACCAAAAGTGCTGAAACATTTGCTCAAATTATGAGTCATTTCTGGCAGAATTTAACAGCCGTGAACAATGTTACTTAATCATTCACACTACCCAAGTCAATGGCAAATATTATGAAGACTGAACCTGAGAGGACATCAAGATAATGTTTTAACAGTAAGATAAAGTATGTAGAACTAGACTAATCTGTGACTATTACGAGAATATATTAAATCAGATGGCAAGATAGATCCCTATAGCCATCAACTGCATACATACCTTGGTCCCAAGATCCAACAGTCTCTCTTTGTCAGGACATATACCCGACCCTAGTCCACCCAGAGCATAGGCAGAGCGTATCATGACTGGGTAGCCGATCTTTTCTGCTGCGTTCAAAGCATCTTCAATCTTAAAGCAGACAGGAATAAATGTCAAATAAAATGACAAGGACTAAGCTGATTCAAGTCTATACATCAGGTTATATCAGTTACTGGGAAACCCATCAATAAAGCACTTCCCCAAATTAGACAAGAGAAAAGAATTATGCCTTTGTTGTGTGTGACTCCAGGAGCCAAATTTTACCCTCAAATACATCTGGGCATCCCTACCGACTTCCAATGCACCAGATCCCTACTTGGTACATCTCCATTGACTTCAATGGATTTACACCAGGTATGAATTTGGTTTCAGCTGTTTAAAGAATAATAAAGCCAAGTGTGGCAGCCTTGCATCTCCGAGCTCCTCGCATTTACCGATTCCACGGCAAAGCTGGGAGCGATCTTCTCATTAATCTCAGTCAGTTTGTCAGAAAACAGTTGCCTGTCCTCAGTGGCCATGATGGCTTCGACGGACGTCCCCAGGACCTTCACTCCATACTCCTTCAAAACTCCTCGTCTGAACAGCTCCACTCCTGTGGAAAGAATGGAGTTAGAATCGGAGCACCCATGCCGTACAGAGAGGAAAGCGAATGAGGAATCTGGCTTTGCAGCTAACTAGCTGGGTCCATACATGGTCCCCACCGACGTAGTTTCTCAATTCGAACTGTCAAAATTCAGTGCCAAAACCAATACATTCAGGAAAGTACTTAAGCATGTGACTCAGTTTAAGCATTTGATTAAGTATCATCTAGAATAGGGATACTTTCCTGAACTGGGGCCACCGGTACCTGAAGGAGATTCTGAGCAGAGGAGCAAGCAGGCTAGTGGCATAGTCAAATAGATAAGTCTTGATTCTCTGCTGCCTTGTGTAACATGTATGGCTGCACATGAAGGATGTAAGAAAGCACTGTCATTTTGATTTGGAAACATTGCACACCCACTTTGCCCAGGTGAAGATGACTACACAAGGTGTAGGGCAATGGAAAACAAGCCCCATGTCGTTCTGAAGATTCTAGAAGGGAATCTAGCCCTTGAAATCGAAAGATCACTAAAGTGAGAGACAGACAAGTCCTGTTAGACAATCTTAACCACATCCCTGTCGATGAAGGGATGTTCCATGGAGTGCAGTCTCAAGTGTGAAACCCTGTGTAATTCTAAATGATCCAAAGAATGGCAATCCTAAAGAGCCATTAGGTAGTGATAAAGCTTAAATTTGTAAAGACAGTGTGGGTTTCTCCTTCCACATCTACTGTAACAGGATGGAATGATGGCAAATCCTAAATTATTACCCTTTTTGGAAATACTGTGATAAAATAAACATGAAACATTGACATTTAATTTGACAAGTTTCAGGTCAGAGTTAAATGTTTCCATTTTAAACGTTGTTTTCTATTAAAAGTGGCATAATGTTAACTAAGGAAATTCCTAAATACAACAGCACACAGATTCAAATACCTGCAAACCTTGGGGACTGCCACAATCTGCAGCCAGATCCAGTCTGGATTTTGCAAATGCAATTTCCTTTTATACTGCTTAGGACCAAAACCTTGAATTTGGACACACACATACTTTGAAGCATTAGAATGGAATGTGGTGGATTCCCTCTCACTTTAAATCAAGACTTGATATCTTTCTAAAAGATAAGCTATACTTCCATCACAAGATGACGGGTTTGGTACAGAGATTACGAGGTAAGGTGCTTTGGCCTGTGTTACACAGGAGATCAGACTAGATGATCACAGTAATCCCTGTAGGCTTTAAAATCTATGAAAGCTGCATCTAGATCTGAATTTCGTGGTTTGGAGCCATCTCTCATCCTAAATGGAGCAGTGCCATGCTAAGCTAAACAAAGCACCACTATCCCTCTAGCTTCCCTTTTCAATCTTCATCTTAATGTTTAGGTACAGAACACGCCCCAAATCTGTTGTCCAAACCAAGATTTATAAGCTGCACTTGCAAAACACTATTGGTATGAAACATCTGTATAACTGATAACTATAAAAGATAGCCACTACAAGTCATAATCAATAAGTACAATTAAATCAATACTTATATCGGTCCATTAGGCTAATATCTCTGCTTATATACATTTGTAAGTGAATGAAATGTTCTGGCTGAGATTCCTATAGTTTTGATCAGGCAGAGCCAGGTATAAAGGTGACGGATGTGGGGCTAGAGAGATTAATTCAGCTACAATTGCACAGTACTTACCGCAGTTGAGAGCTGTCTGGCCACCCATGCCTAGAATTAACCCATCTGGTCTTTCTGCTTTGATGACCTCTGTGACAAACTGTGGGGTGATGGGGAGGAAGTAGACCGTGTCAGCCTGCTTTAAGCCAACCTCATTGGTCTGGACTGAGGCAATATTGGGGTTCATCAGGACAGTCTTCACATTTTCTTCCTGAGAAATGAAAATCAACATTAAAGTTTTAAAATGTACCGTATACTGAGAGGTAAACCCACAGAGATACCAGAAACACAACAACTATGAATGAAGATCTTAACAAGTGACTAGGTACCATGCCAGTAACTGAAAATACTGTTTTCTCTGGCTGAACAGCCCAACACCAGGTGGCTGATCACGGTACCTCAATATTTTTCAGTTCTTTGTACCTCCCTAGGACACTACAAGAAGGAACTTCCTGTACATGTTTCCACACGTTCTTCCAAAGAGAGCAACAGTGCAATGAATTTCTGTGCTCGTTTGCACCACTGCAAATCTTTACAGTTGCTGGAATTACCACATTGAGAACCCACATTGGCCCAGTGCCTCTTTCTGCACAGCTAGAAACACTTGAAGAAAGTCCTTTATTATTATTTGTTTTATAGCAGTGCCTGGAGGCCCGAACCAAACCCGGGGCTCCGTTTTCCCTTGGAATATGCATCTAGCAAGAGAATCCTGCCCCAGCGAGCATCCAATCTAAACAGACCAGACAAAGAGGGGTAGAAAAGAAGCATTTTCATCCCCACATTACAGATGGGGAACTGAGGCACAGAAAGGTTTAAGGGTAAAATTCTGGCCTCATTGACAAGGAGAGTTTTGCCACAGACATCAACAGGGTCAGGCACCCGGGATGTTTGGGAGGCAGAGGTGGGAACTAAAACCACATTTCCTGAGTTCCAGTCCAGTCCCTTTAGTACAAGATCACCCTTCCCCTTCCTCTGGAAACATTATAAGTAGGTAACAGAGAGACCAACAGAGTTACACCCATATCAATGAGAGTAGAATTCAGCCCAGTGTGTCTATAATACCTGTAGGCCAGAGGCGGGCTCAGAATATACCATGGCTGCAGAGAGAAGGTGGTATTGGGAAGCAGAGGGATCGTGGCCCTGAATTTTGATGGTCTGCAGTGCTAACACTGACTGACCTCTTATAAAAAATGACACCTAATATAGCAGGGGTGGCCAATCTGAGCCAGAGAAGGAGCCAGAATTTACCAATGTACATTGCCAAAGAGCCACAGTAATATGGCAGCAGCCCCCAAACAGTTCCCTGGCCCCTGCTCCCAGCGCCTCCCACCCACCAGCAGCCCCGCTGATCAGCGCCTCCCCTCCTTCCCTGCACCTCCCGATCAGCTGTTCCCTGGCACGCAGGAGGATCTGGCTGGAGGGGAGGAGCAAGGGCATGGCAGGCTCAGGGGAGAGGGCAGGAAGGGGTGGAGTGGGGGCAGGGCCTATGGCAGAGCCAGGGGTTAGCAGTGAGTACCCCCCGGCACACTGGAAAGTTGGCGCCTGTAGCTCCAGCCCCGGAGTCGGTGCCTATACAAAGAGCCGCGTATTAACTTCTGAAGAGCAGCATGTGGCTCCACCACAGGTTGGCCACCCGTGCAATAGAGCATACTAAAGGAAGGAGTCTGAATGGTCAGTTTTACAGGATTAGAGGGAATGCGAATAAGGAAGAAGAATGTCACCTTTACAGGACAAACTGGACACCATAGTACAGAAAGATATTGATCATAAAGAAAGAAAATGTCAAGGGCTTGGCATGTCGGGGTCAGCAACTCCTCAATGCAAGAAAAAATTGCCATGGAATCAGGGCCGGTTCAGGAAATGCTGCCAGGGCTGTAGCTGTAGGCGTTCCCAGCAGTGCTGGTCCAATGTGTACTGTGCCTGGACCAGTGTCTTGGGAAGGTGAGTATGAGCAGTTTCCTCCTCCCTGAGAACTCTAGGAGGAGAATAACTCCAGCCCCTGGAGAATCAAGATGTCTTCCCCTTTTATACTGTCCTGGTAGGAGAAACCCCTGCTGGCTCCCTACCCCTTCTGTTTAAAAGAAAACTCCACCCAATACTCTCCTAACTCTCTTCACCAGTTCCAGGCATGTTACTTAATCCCTTCTCCTTGGAAGGTTCACCTCATCACATCCATTGCTTGCAGCCCAGAGGAGTTTGGGGCACATGGAGGGAGGAGGAGGCCACACTCTGAACCCTGGGACTTGCATGTAGGAGCCTTATTCCAATGACTTTTGTGTTGTGGGGGGCTCCAAGAGGTGTTTGAATTGCCTCAGATATTATCACAGCAGTGAGGACCAAGCCTATTTACCAGGTCACTTCCTGGCATGCACTGGGAAGAACGTAATGTCAGGGGTCCTTTCCTACTTGGGAGGGCCAAATACCTCTTAATTCAGCAATTTGAGAGGATGATTTGTAATAATACTAAACGCAACACTGGGACAGTTCAACCAAGAGGTCCTCTGATTAGCTTACTCGGACAATCAATATTTAGGGTCTCTGAGCTGAAAAACACATGCTCTGATCCTCTGCCAGGAGCTTACTATCCAGTGACATTATGAAAGAAGAAAGATAAACCCGCACTTCCTCTCAGACACTGAGTAAAGATGCATCTGGGACACATTATCCAGGAAAAAGCAAATGCTGAGTAAAATACAACAACTAGAGTAGAATAATATGTCACTGCACAGTTACCATTCTGAAGCTTGTCAGAAAAGAAAACTGACATGATCTCTGTGTCATTTCTCAAAATACACTGAATTGGCTTCTGACTGACTCAGCTGTATACTGAGAAACCAAGCTCAGGAAATTATAATTTGAAAATAATTATTTTAATTACTTTAACCCTTTTCTCTGTTCACAAATGATCTGTGAACAGGTCGGCACTGGTATGTATATGTTTTTTTATTCAAAATTACTTGTGTGAACAAATTTATGGCTTGGTTTCACACTGGGTCACATAGAATATTCACTATTTGTGCTTCATGACTGGTCAACTAAGTCACATGCTATTGTTTTTCTTTTCTCTATGTGGATAACTGAAATTTTATCTTCTAGGGCTGGCTAAAAAGTTTCCATTGAACTTTTACTTGATGGAAAATTGGGGGTTTGTTTAAAGATCATTTTTCAGAAAGCGTCAGCTGTCCTTGAAACTCTTGGGAATTGTTTGCTGGAAAACCAAAAAGCAAAGGAAAATGTTTTTTTACCAAACTGCAAAAATTATTCAATTCTGCAGTTTGGGGTTTTTTCCATCAAAAAAAAAAATTCCATCAAAGAGTCAAAATTTCTCTGGAAACTCCTCCCCCGCCCCCATTCCCCTGATGTTGAAATTTTCCAAGGGAACCCTTCCCCCCCATTTTCCAACCAGCTGTAATATCTATCTATTTCAAATCCCTCCTTTATACTCATCTGTGCCAGAGTATCTGCAAACCCAGCTGGCAATGACAAGGCTGCTCACTAATGCTCATGACTAATGCCTATTGTGCTAAAATATGCTTTTTTAAAATCATACTGCAGCCTCTCGCCTGATGGTTTGTTTTTCCCCACCTATCATCTTCTGTTGTGACAAACCTGTAAGCTCTTTCTAATAAGTGTTAGAACTGTACTTTGCACAATGGGCCCTGAATTCGGATTGCAGATCTTGGGTGTTACGGTGATACAAATAATAAATGAGTCTTCACCATAAGAAGACAGGAGAGCTCCCTTTTTCTGAGTGTGTTATACCTGCACACATTTAGAATTGTTTCAGTGAATCTACCACACAAATAGCAAAAAGGGATTTTTTTTTTAAGCAGCCATTTCCAGCACATATGCATTCTCAAACATTTATAGGTGCTACTATTTCTGCCATACTTGCCTTCCATGCACATCCTTGCAAAGAATTTTGGAAGGGCAAGCTGGCAAGATTTATTGCAAAAAAATAATTTTTGTTTCTGTTAGAACCATGAGAGAGGAGGACAGAGAAGAAGAAATAGGAGATGCCCTCCCTGAGAATTCAGACTGCTATCCAAATGGCTCTAGGCCTCTCCTCTCCTGATTTGATATGCATTGCTTGAATATGTAGCCACTGTGAACTTAGAGCCAGCAGTGGCAATACACAGTTCAAACAAAGCAAAGGAAATACGTGTTTCACCACATTTTGAATTTGGTTCTCAGCTACACCAAGTTTAAACCTGATGCAGAGAACGTGTGTGTCTGTGTGTCTATGTAAGTGAGAGAATGCTGGGGGAGAAGGTAGCTCTAAGCCACCTTTCCTTTCCCCTGACACTTCGGTCAGCTATCTTACCTTAGAGCAGTCTCGCAGCTGCTCTAAGTTACCCAGTCTGCAGCCAGCTGTGGCTGTGGCAGAGTGGCATGAGCTTTCCCTTTGTACACTCCATGTGGAGCAGGTGATGGGGACACAGGCTGCAGAGCTGACTTTGCGCTACCCAGTGATGACCCTGCCTCAAGAGCAATCCTCAGCTGCCCCCTTTTGGGTCACTTTTCAACAGCTTTGCTATGAACAGTGTAAAGCTCCCAGAGTTGGGGCTGAGCTTTTATGCTGTAAACTGAAACACCCATAAGTATGTTCCATCTAGCTGTGCATATGAAACATCCAACAAACATGTACCAATCAGGATTCTGGTGATACAAATCCTTAATTCACAAGCATTCACAGGGTGTTTTACTTGTATAATTTAGGCACATGGAGAAGTGCACAGACATGTTTTCTGACTCTTGAAAACGTGGTGCGATATGAGTTAGGAAGGAGACACCAATAGATAGTACCAACATGCCTGCTCATTAAGCTTATTAGGCGACATTTATCTCTGGAGTAACCCCTTTGACAGTGGAGGAGAGCTGACTGCATGGCGCACAAAGAAACTTCACAGGTATTTTCACCAGCAAACATAGCTTGTGCATGTCACTATTAATAGTAGCATCATACCATTCATTTCCCATCAGCATTTTGGTGACTGGCACTTTCTGTGTGAAAACATTCACGGAATCACAAACATTTCACTAATTTTAGCACAGATATTTATTCATCTGACAGTTCATTTCAGAAGTGAGTGCGTTAATTAGCATTCATTACTCTCCTGCTGATGAAGTTTAGGTCATCCAATCAGGGAACAGAAGTAACACCATGTGACAGTGTTCAGTGGTCAAAGGGACATAGTCAAAGAGAACAGATCTCAACAATACAAAGTCTGAAATTCAAAATCAAGCTATTTCCATAAGCTGCTTGCCGAACACTTACGAATAAAGTAACTTGGAACAGTTGGTCAATAATTCATAAACAGAAATAAGGGCTAAATTTACCAAATAATTTATTCTCCCCAAATAATTCAACCAGCTCTACTACTCAGTAACTTACGTAAATCCGCAGTTTTCGACTAGGGTGGAATAAATGATCAGGTTAGCTGCAACAAGGGAAAGCAGATTAATTTCTGGTAATGTACTTGGAGCCTTCTCTTACCTTCATGGCCTTAACAGCCTGTGACCCAGAGTAATCGAATTCCCCTGCCTGACCAATTGACAGACCTCCAGATCCTAAGATGAGAACTTTGGAAACCTAAAAGTCAGCAATATAAAATGATTAGAATGATTTCACAAAGGGTGCAAAGGATGGGAGTTAAACTGGGGTGAAAGGAGACTGTGCAGTGTGGAATAGCCTTGAATCATGAAAAACTAGGTCGCAGAAAGAAGAAAAGCCAGCTTCAGAAAACCTGCAGCTGTCTGTCCAACTTTCCAAAAAAAGTTTTACTGAACCCATCTCATGCACAGGTGGGTAAAGAAATGGAGGCGACTGATGTTTTACCCAAAATATACAGTAAACGTACGGATTGTTTAATTTATTTATAGACAGCCAGGCTTCACTTTGGCTTCCCACATCTCTGTCTTGTATTTTTTATTCAAAGACCAACTGCATTCTGAAGGCACAATTCACTGTGCAACTCGGCTCATGCTAAGAATTCCAAAGTTGCTTTCCAGCAACATAGCTTCAGCTTGATGCTGTCAACCAAATCTCATAGCTGGATATGACTGCATGAGGTGGCATGAACTATAGAGATCACCGTAACAAGCATAGATTCTGCTCTGGAGAACATACAAAAACATATACACAAACCTCCATGTCTCAAAACTTCCTCAAAGGAACAGAGAGTTAATAAAATAATGAGGGAGAGAGCAAAATCCAGTGGTTATAATGAGAATAAATGAAATCCTAATGTAGCTTTTGTAAGGGAGTCCTGTACTTCAGTTTCACAGGTAATTTTTCATGCTCTGCATTTTCTCCATCTGATTCAATACAAGTTACAGCTGGTGTATGACTGATAGCTAAAAATGAAGAACATTAATATACTGACCTCAAGCCTAGAAGCTACAGTTGTGGCCTTGGGCAGCACTGAGGCAACAGTTGTACCTTTTCCCTTCTTGATCAGTGAAATGAACGAATCGAATAGGAACTGGTAAAGGCAAACACATGTATTTTAGTGCCCAACCAGGGCTAAATAGATACGAATGAAACACAGAAAAACCAGGCCTGCCATGGGTCAATCCACTGCTGATGTAAGTCAGCTTAGCTCCATTGACTTCAGATGACTTTGATTGACACCAACCAAGAATCTGGCCCCATGTTTCTAATTTCCATAATGATCTTTGGCGTAATGCCGTAGTCAAGGAAGCAAGATGGTATCAGGGAGGAGACTAGGGAGAGAAAGCCTATAGAACCCATTCATTCACTCACACCCATACTTTACTTGTACATGGGTGATAACACATGCAAGGGAAGATTGAATGTTAAAATTAGAAATCCGAATATTGTACTCTTAACTGGATCAGTGGAGCTAAGCAGATTTACACCTGCTGTGGATCTGATATGGCACAGTGTGGCTTCAGGAGTGCACTAAATCTATCAGCATATGCAGTATACTACAGTATTCACAGACTGGACCAGCACAGGACAATTCTGGGGTAGTTTTCAGTTCTTTTCAATTCATGGATCACTCAGATAGGTAAGAAACTTTTTGCCGAGAGGTTCACTTATAGATTTAATCAACAATATCAAATTACAATTAAAATCAAATCACTTGCAACTACTTCTGCTTCCTTTCCCAAGAAATATTCAATAATAGATTTATGTTCAGACATGCCCTCTCCTTGCAACACCGCCTGCAACTGCTGCTTTGGCATTCACTGAGACTACACAACCAGTTAATATCGGAATTTGCATGAAGTCACAGACAGGGGATTAAAATTTCATTTCAGTGAGGAGAACAAGAGAGAGTGAGTATGAATCCATTTATATAACTCTACAGTTACAAAATATGAAAGTGGAACTAAAATGTATTAGAAAGTTAATGAGATTTGTTTTAAAAAAGCATCTGTTTTTTTTAAAAAAAAAATAGAAAATTTTCTTTTACAATCATCTCAGATAAAAGGAGTATGGGTCCCATCCGGCAAAGATTTCAACCCATGAGTAACTTTCTGCACGTGAGTAATCCCATCAGTGTGAATGAAGTCACTCAAGGAGCCAAAGAACATGGGACTGATTTCTGCTACTTGTGTAAACAGAGTCACTCGAGAGCCTGACCCAAAGCCTATTGAAGGCAATGGAAGTCTTTCAACTGATTTCAATTAGCTTTGAATCAGACCAAATGCAAACAAGTCTATGTGAGACTGGGATCTTGGTTAGGGTCCTGACATTTCTGAAAACAGGCCCTAGGAATGTCACTGCATCAAGATTTTCAGGGCTCCTCCATTAGATGCTCTATACTCTACATGCATTCCTTCAGCCACCCCCAAAGCAAACCTGAATCAATCCCTGTACAGTACCTCTGTATCTGTTGGCCCCGCACTGGCCTCCGGGTTAAACTGTGTTGTGAAAATTGGTTTGGTCTCGTGCATAATTCCCTGTGGGATAAAAGAGATTGCCTTAGACAACATCCTGGTAATGAGGGGGATAGAGGAAGGCTACTGCTTGCAACCCTGTAGGCATTGAAGGGCAAGGGACCGGTATGCGTTTAGGGGCCTTTGAGTTGAAACTTGTTTCATTCCAGGTCTTCACAGAGTGTTTTCTCCACTAAAGCATTGAGCCATTCACCTTTTACTGGCAATACACTACCCATGTAACCTACTAGATTGTGCACTGCTGAATAGCAAATGCTTTGAACAGCGCTATTGATTGCCAAGCTCTTACCAGAGAAGATATGCTAGTCTCCTTCCAGATGCAACACTGGAGCAGGTGGTGGAGCGGGGGTATACATCGGAATAGGCTAGGAGGAGGGGACACACAGCAGTAAAGAGTCACCCTGGAGAGGGCTGAAGTAGAATGACTGCTTCTTCTGCTCTGATTTCATATCAGTGCTGCTGAAAACACTGGGCCAAATACATTCCTGCTCTAACTCCACCGACGTCGGTAGTTTCATTATTCTAGGGATGGACATGGCACAGTGTCTTTAATTCAACATCATGAGGCAAATTATGGATGCTGCAGCAGCGGGCACAGGTTGTGTCTTCCAAGGGCCACTGTCAGGAGATGACAAGTGGGAACACTCTGCCAAGCTAAGGAGAGCTGGACAGTTGCCTGAGCTGGGTTTTCGGCAGCTGCTGGCAGTTCCAAGCAAGCTGCAGCAGGAGGCACCAGACCTCTCCCATGAATGGCATGACATAGGCTGCAGCTTGGCCCTGGGACAACGAATGAGAGAGGCCTGAAGGAGTCATTGCTGCATCATGAGAAGGTAACCATGTCAGGTGGAAGATGAGAAGCCCTGGACTCTAAGAGGGTCCAGTGCAGGCTCTACCTTCACTCCCCTGAGGAAGGGCCAAAATAGGCCTCAGCGTAGGTTCGCTGGGTAGGAGCAGGGATGAGTGATGTGGTTGAGAGCAGAGGGAGACAATGGGAGAGAGCATGGGATGGTGGTGGGGGTGTGGAGGAGAGAGATGGGCTGTTGGCCGGAGGCCTTCATACAGCTACCATAAAATGAAGAATTCACAATTAGTTAATTATTGTGCAAGCTATGCCCTACTTCTGGTCACAGAATACCATGAGTTGGCTACAGTTTCCCTTAATGTATTAGTTATTTTTATTTATTCTACATATATCATTTCCAAATTTTTACTCCATGGCTTGATTATCAATATTTGGTATCTGCATTGGTTTGCTCAGCTGGGACTGGTCAGTTCGGTTACATGGTATCATTTCTCTTCCCTGAATAGCTCAGTGGGGGAGGGATAGCTCAGTGGTTTGAGCATTGGCCTGCTAAACCAGGGTTGTGAGCTCAATCCTTGAGGGGGCCCATTTGAGGATTAGTCCTGCTTTGAGCAGGGGGTTGGACTAGATGATCTCATGAGGTCCCTTCCAACCTTAATAGCTTTGAGCAGGGGGTTGGACTAGATGATCTCATGAGGTCCCTTCCAACCTTAATAATCTATGATTTACATGTGTGGTTATCAAATTCAGTTTCTGTGAATATTTTCAAAAGGCGGGATAACATAATGTGGCTCTTTGTCCCCCTCTAGTGGCTACACCATGTATAGCCATTTATGAGTCTGCTACTACCTCCAGCATAACAGAGGTAGTAACAATCTCTACCTGGTCCTTTAGATCAAGCAACAGAGTCTCATGTGTTTTAGATGCAGAGGTTGTAAGTTCACCCCTCACAGATGACCCAGCCCGGGAAATCATTCTTGCTCATCTGACTCTGAATTTTGCTTTCCACAAATATTTTTGCCAGCCAACTGCTCCAATCTTCATATAAAGTGAACATAAAACAGGATGTGTGAATGAGACTGTAGTGGGGTGACCACCCGCTCCAGCCTGGAAGAGGTTAGAAAAGCCCTGCAGAGGGCTGGGGCTGGGCAAGGTAAAATGCTGGCTGATTGGGGGAAATGGCTGCAGCTGGGGCCACCCCCAAACTGAGCAACAGGGCGTTATAAGAAGGCCAGGGAAGCCAGAAAGGTCAGTCTCTCTCTTCCTGCAGAGGGAGAAGGTCCTGGCTGCAGGGAGCTAGCAACAGGGTACCTGAGTGGAGCAGGGCTGGGGAAAGGCTGGGGAGCTCCAGCCTGGAAAGGCCCAGGCTGCGGTCTAGCACAAGCTCAACAGGTACTGGGGGTTGCAGAGGGCAGCTCAGGGGTAGGCCAAGGCAGCAGGTCCAAACCCAACCTTGCCAATGATGAGTAGGCTGATACTGCAGTCTGCCCCAGGGTGCGGGGGCTAGATGAGGACTGGCAGTAGCCTGATACTGAGGTGAAGGGGGGGATAGTGGGTGGGGGTTCCCTGGGGAGAGGAGACCCAAAGAGAAAAGGGCTACTGCCAGGGGGCAGCACCCCAGATAAAGGGGCACCGGGTCCTGGGAGGGACATGGGGGCCAAGATGCAGCCTGTCACCGACCTGCAGCGGGCGCTCTGGAGCTGGAATGAGCTAATTCCTGGAACAGACCAGCAGGAGGTGCCGCAGGGGTGAGTCCGCACGTCTACAGAGACCAAAGCTAACTAATTTCAACACTGAAACAAACAGTGGTGGGGAATTTCGCCCCCCCCCCTCCCAATTGTCCAGCTCTACTCAGAACCGTAGCCAACACCAGCTGGCAAACAAACTTCTGCTAAATGTATCTTCCAGAAGAGAATTTTGAGTACACACCAGTACAGTACAGCAGTTTCCAACCTGTCAAGTTTGATGTGGGGTGGGAGCGAAGAGCTAATACAAGGTGTCCACCCACGGGAATTTTTTTTTCCAAACAGATACTCTTAAGCAGCGTTTCTATGAGTCTCAAGGATAACCCAGGCTTACAGAAAGCAGCCTTGGTTAGTGGATAGGTCTGGGACTCAGGAGGCCTGGTTCCTATTTCTGTTTGTCCACAGATTCACTGTGTGACCCAGGACAAGTCATTTCTCTCTGTGCCGCTGCTTCCCATCCCACCCTTTGTCTATCAAAGCTGTAATCTCGTTGGGGCAGAGATTGTGTCTGAACAGCACACTGGGGCTCTGGTGAGGATTCTGCCTCGAAGCGTCACTGTGATAAACAACAATATGGCAATGTAGGTTTAGCAGTCTCGAGAGCGGGTGATTTTCATTAAAGGCACGGAAATCATCGTAGGTGGAGGCAGTGGCGGGGAGGGAGACATTTCTTACAAGAGCCTCCAAGAGCTGTTTGTTATCAGCTCCTCTAGAGGTGGCAAGGGATCATTGCACTGATTCTGCAGCTTGCTTAGCTGACCAAGTGGTCACCCGGCAGTCACAGTAATTGATTCGGCTGACAAAGCAGTGCCACCAAATAAAGGTAATTATCAGATAATGGAACAGAGAAAATGTTTCTTAGGGAACAACTGGTCATGATGGTAATCCGCAATGCAGTTCCTGCAGATAAGGCAAGCTTGAGTGAGGCATGTGAGTGAAATAAATGACCGTCTTCCCCGACTCACCCATTGCCTGAGCAGGTATCTGGAGAGAGTGTGTTTACCTCATTTGTTTGATCATTGACATTCACAAAAAGAGGTTTCCAGCCAGCAGGAAGGGTGTTGCTGTGAAGTGCATAGCCGTGGTTCTGTGCGGTAATGAAAGCTTGTCCGTTCGACAGGTTCACAACTGGCTGATTCTGACCTCTGAGAAAAGAGAGGGGGAAAGGACAGAGACAGAGAGGTTGGTGATGAAGGGAATCAAGGGCAGGAGGAGAATATCACAGTAATGCCAGGCAGTTAGCAAAAGCAAAGTGCTGACCATTCTAATTACGTACCTGCATACTGACCAAAGTCACAGATATTTTATCTCCCCCACACAAATTAATTTAGAAAGTCTGGCTGGGGGAGGGTATTATGGCTACTCAATACCAGCTATTCAATTTCTATAGTCAGTATCACAACCACAGTGATAAAGAAATCAAATTCATACCATGATATTCTTTAGCAGGATTGGACCAACTCATCCAGTAGTTCTCAAACTTTTGTACTGGTGACCCCTTCCATATACCAAGCCTCTGAGTGTGCCCCCCCCCCTTATCAATTAAAAACACTTTCTTATATATTTAATACCATTGTAAATGCTGGATGCAAAGCAAGGTGTGGGGTGAAGGCTGACAGCTCGTGACTCCCCATGTAATAACCTCGTGACCCCCTGAGGGGTCCTGACCCTTAGTTTGAGAACCCCTGAACTAATACAAATGCTTTCTAACCTGCCTTGAAATGAACCATTTATTTAGGGGAACAAGGTCAACTGCTGGAACAAATAAATAAAGTTCCTGCTGTCCAGGTTCTGATGGAATCATATCAGCGTGCAGGCTAGGAGAGAGACAGTGCATAGAAGACAGTATCTAAAGGAGCATCGTGATTTACAACAAGCCAAATGTATCTGTCAATGGTAAAATCTCATCATCCATCTAGGGTCAGATCTGTAATCTGAGCAATACACTGAGGAGAAATCCCATTGCAGATGCAATCAACTTCCAGCAGGAGCAGCAAAGAAAGATGTACCAATGTTATCTTTGAAGGTGGTCATACCTGCTCCAGCTCTGATCTCTAGGGCACACAATACCCAGTGTAAAGATGCCACAGTTGGGCTGCTATATGTAAATTCACGGTTTCTCCTAGTGAGTTATTTAGCAGGGAGGATTAAAGCAGTGTCCTTTGGACCTGAGCTACAAAGATGGAAGGGGCTCTGGTGGAGATGTTAATTAGTGGCCAGCAGTGGGCATAGTGCACAAATGAACATTGCTGGTTGCTCGCCATGCTTGACCCAAGGAGAAGGATGTGCATTCTGCATCCATGGTGTTCACTCTACCCCTTAGGTCATGTTGTGATGTGACCTATGGGAAGAGAGAGAGATATGCAGCAGCATGTGCAGGTCCCCAACTCATCTGGCATCTTGGGCATTGGAGAGGGGGCGGCAAAATGTTGATGTATTGGGCTCTTTGAAGTTCCAAGAGCATGTGTTCAGATTCTGTAAAGCACCAGCATCATCATACCTGTTGGCCATGGGCATCTTGTAGGATGTAGCTCCAGCTGCTATTCCAGTTATCAGATTCCCCATGCTGACTCCAAACAACGGCTCCTTGCAATCACTCTTCAAGACCTAGGTGGAAATAATTTTCATTAACCCGACTGTGAGATCCACGGGAACAGTGAATCTCCAAATTCAGCAATAACGCAAACTAGTGCATATTCTTTATGCATTTAAATGCAATGTTTTCAATTAGTATTTAATTTGTCTTGACAGTTTCCATACAAAAATGAGCTAGTCCCTTTGCTGCCAGGGTAGTGTTTCTTATACAGTGCTAATGCCCAGGAAGAAATTCAGGGTGCCCAGCACACATGCACAGCTAGGGGCCGATGCTCCATCCACCACCACATCCCTCCTCCGGGTGTTTTGAGGTCACTCCACACAGTGGAACTGGTGTGGTTCTGCTGGGCAAGATCTAGGGAGGCCACTCAGTGAGTGTCTTTGTTCGGTGCACAGCACAGCTCACAGAAGTGTCCTGTGGGGTGGGGCAGGACTGATGGGAGAACAAGTTGAACTCATTGCAATATGTGGGGGTCAGGAAGGAACTTCCCCCTGGTCAAAGTGGTAGTGACCTTGGAGGTTTCTTGGCTTCATTTGCAGCATGTGGTGTGGGCCACTTGCCAAAAGTACGTGGGTATATCTGACTTAATCACTTCCCTGATGTTATGGGGGCCTAGGGCAGTGGCGCACTTTGATTCCTCCTATTCTCTGCCTGTGGCGCAAAACAGTCTACTTTCCTGTAGGCTGTCATACCATGGGCTAATTCCAGTTGTTGGGTTTAGCGCGGGGGTGTGGGACGCTGTTGGTGGCCTATGACATACAGGAGGTCAAACTAGATGATCTGGTGGTCCCTTCTAACCTTACACTCTATGACTACGAGTCGTGGATGCATGACTCTGCAGATCTGCTGAGATTGCTCCCTGATAAGCAAGGGCACATGCTCCCAGAAGCAACCACAGTCTCAGGGCAGGGGAAGCCACAGCCAAGCAGAAGCTCTGCAGCCTCTCTACAGCCTGTGCAGGTGTGATCCCTTCTCTCCTTTGCTCCAAAGGAAAACCCCAGTGCCAGAGCCATGACTCAGCCTGCTTTCCAGGGCTGGGCCATAGGGAATGAGCAGTGGTATCGCACAGCACTGGAACTGAGAAGCACCAGCCATGTGTAAGTTACATAATTTAGAAGAGACAGACATATTTCCCAGGACAACCATACTGCTCCATAACATGCATGTTTGCCTTGCTTCACTTCAACACAGATCTGCACTGACTCATTAGCGCGTGCTGTGAGACACCACCAGTATGATGGTGATATTAACAGTGATTCTCCTTCAGCACCCATAACTGTGCTAAAGGCTTTACAACCCTATGGGTAAGTCTACACTGCACGATTATTTCGAATTAGCTTAAACCGATATTACAAAACAGATCTAATAAAATCGGTTTAGCGCGTCCACAGTGGGATCCCGAAATCGATTGTTTGCGTCCATGGTCCAAAGCTAACACGAGTTTCAGGAGCGGTGCACTGTGGGTAGCTGTTCCTCAGACTTCCCATAGTTCCCACTTCCGTGTTGAGAGCACAGGTCCTGATGGGGCAGAAACCTGCCGCCGGGTGGTGCTGGGTGACAGCCTCAACCCCTCCTTTGTGACAGGCAGCAAGACAACCCTTTGGCGCCTTTCCGGAGTGCATTGAGCAACGCATCGCACAGCAATCTTTCCTTTTTTTTTCACGTGGTGGTGGGGGGAATAAACTGAGGAGCTGTTCCGAACCACGCCAGACACTGTGTTTGAACCTACAGACATTGGGAGCTCAGCCAGGAATGCAAATAATTTCAGAAGACTGCTGTGGACTGTGGGTTAGCTGGAGTCCTCAGTACCCTCCTCCCTTCATGAGCGTCCATTTGAGTCTCTGGCTTCCCGTTACGCTTGTCACACAGCGCTGTGTATCTGGAGTTTTATTCAAACGCTTTGGCATTCGTGTTCTGTAACGAGCTGCATACAACAGATTTGTCTCCCCATACAGCGATCAGACGCTAGTATCTCCCGTACGGTCTATGCTGGAGCTCTTTTTCGATTTCAAACTGCATTGCCACCGTGCTGATCAGAGCTCCAGCTGGGCAACAAGCAGGAAATGTAATTCAAAAGTTCGCGGGCTTTCTGTTTTACCTGCCGCGGCATCGAGTTCAGATTGGCTGTCCAGAGCGGTCAGTGCTGCACTCTGGAGCCGCCCGGAGGCCAATAACGTCGTATTCCGTCCACATGAACCCTAATCGAGTTATCACTATCGAATTAGCGGTCTCCTCTCGTTTGGGAGGAGTCTCCCAAATCGATTTAAGGAGCCGTTTAACTCGATATTAATGACGACGTCGTGTGAACGGATACAGCGTTAAATCGGTATATCGGCCATTAAACCGATTTAAAGTCGCAGTGTAGACCTGGCCTATGACTAGGCAGATCCTTGTCCCAGAGCTAACAGTCTAAATAGACACAAGACAGGGATATATACTACTAGCAAAATGACCGAAGTGAACTTGGGCACACGACTCGTTAGCTCCATGATCATTCATTTTTCAAATACATGATCTGATCAGAAAAGACCGAGTCCACTTAAAGGAACCATCAGTCATCACCAGCAAGCAACCCCCGTGCACACACTGTACCTTCTGAAGATTCTGAATCAGCTCCTGTGCCTGCATTGGATCTCCAGGGCCGCCAGAAAGAAAAAGCCCATCGTACTCCATCCCAGTGAAATCATGATTCCATGGGACCAAATGCACCTCCGCACCTCGCTGGCAGAGAAGCAAAAGAGGAAGGAAGAAAATGCTTTAAGTCAACTTAGCCTCTTACAGGGTGAGTTCATTCTAACTGCTCCCTTACATCCCAGCAGACATATTCTACCACAGCCAGCCCTGAATGCCAATATGTAGACTCCCCTTGGTAAATCTCTATTTTAGGGATGTATTTAACAATGTAACGAGCCTGTGACCACCTAGGACTTCATAGTGGTTGCTGAGCTGTTCACCACATTAAAGTCTTCACAGTGACAGCACAAATAGCCTGTGAAACCTATTAACCTAAAGGCACAGGGTCCTAGCTCTTTACTGAAAGGAGGCAGGTTAGACCCTGATTCAGTAGAGATAGGCTTGGCAAAATTCAGTTTTGTAATCATTTTGATGGATAGTATAGATGTTTCTTTTTAAGCATTTTTTTATTTTTATCAATTTAAAGATTCACATTTGTAGGAATTATGTGAGGTTCAGGAAATGGAGAGGAATCAGACAATTATTTAATGATGGTAGCTGCTGAAATTCAAAAGGATAATGTTTTATAACCATTAAAACACAAATAGTCAACATCACATGTCAACACAGACAAAATAAATATCCTTAAAACCAAACCCTAATAAGTTCTCAAGCTGCATTTCTCTTTCTTTGCCTAGCTGGAAATGTCGATTATTATCTCTGGAAATCTTTTTTGTCAGTTTGCGTACGTATGGTGAAATAGACATTTACTGATAAAAAGCTAATCCTTGCAAGCCTAAGTAAGTAACTTGGGCACAGATGCTCAAAGGTATTTAGGTGCCTAACTCCCACTGAAGTCTTGTTAAGGATCTGGTCCTTAGGCACAGGCTTCACTTTACGTCTGTGAATAGTCCCATTGACTTTTCTTGGTTCCCAGGTGATGGACCGACACTGGAGCTTCAAGTGAAGCACGTTTAGTGTTTTGCTGAATTGTGATCAGAGTTACTTGCCCAAGGCTACCCAGCGTGCAAGTGGCAATACCAGGAATAAAACCCAGAAGTCTTGTTGTTAGGGTGTCCAGACAGCAAGTGTGAAAAATCGGGACGGGGGTGAGGGATAACAGTAGCCTCTATAAGAAAAAGACCCAAAAATCCAGACTGTCCCTATAAAATCGGAACATCTGGTCACCCTACTTGTCCTACAGTTTTCTGCTTTAACTGCTCAGCCACACTCCTTCCGTTAATACTAGGGCAAGGGACTTCTCTTCAACCACACATCGGTTGTGCATGTCATCCAGAGAAAACAGTGCAGGGATCTGTTACAATTCGATCTTGGATTTGTGCTGCTTAGGCAACTGTAGATGGCTTTTGTTGGGCTGACTTTCCCTAGTGCCACACTGCTAAAACTTTTTCCACTGGAAATGCTCCCTCCTTCTCTCCTTAGCTTCACCGACCTCTTGCTACACCCTCTGTGAAGTTCAAACGGTTTCTTTTGGACCAATCATTTAAAATGGGGGAAACAGTCATGAGACTATCAAATATTAGGTGCGAACTGTAACAAAAAATGGCTGCATGATGCAACGCAAAGCATGCTTTCTGTTACAGCCTTAATGTTTGCATTAGCAGAGAATAATTTTGGACATCAGGAACCCCAGTTCCTTCCGAGAATGGAAGGCCACCATCTTCGTGCCTTCTGCTGAGAAACAAGACAAAGGGCTAGTATGGCATAAAGGCTGATATCTCAATTATGAGAAAGCCTTCCAGGAAAAAAAGCACTAGTGCCGAGTTTCCTACTTTAAATCATTTTTTGCAATGCAGAGCTGATTCTTCCTTGGTTGCTATTAGGCAGGTAGCGACATATCCCTTGCAGTCTCTTTAGCTCACACGTGAGTCCCTCAATGAAACCATCTCAGTCTCCAGCCAATACATCTTCTCATGGAATTCACACACAGTGGCTGCCTTGTGCCTATTCTTTACCATCAGGTTAGCTTTAGGGACCATCTATAAAGTTCAAAGCATGACTCGCCCCATGGGGAATCATCTAACAAGGGTTGCACTTATAATGAAATGGAAACATTCAGGTGGGTGGGATGGATCCCTACCAATTTTTCGAATAGAAGGTTCAGTAAGAATGAGGAGCATGCTCCCTGGAACAGATACAGTTAAACTATCAGCCTGTCTTGTACTAAAGCAATGCTGCAAAAGAAGCTCCCTGGAGGAGAAAAGATACAGAACACTGACTTACCTTTACTAGCAAACGGATAGCGTTGTTCTTTAACCCACAGTCCACAGCTACAACTTTAATTGGATTCCCTTTGCCATACACCTTGACTTCCTATTGACAGGTTTAGAAAAAAGATAGACAATTACCATAAGTGACAAACCACAAGCCATAAATGCAGCGAGGGTGTTTTGCACACAGATTGGTAGCAGATTGATTGTTCACTGCCAGGAAGTGACTGGCACTTACCAGTCAATTTACAAGGAAATCTCAGGAAGTGTCACAGAGGTTAATTTTTTTTATGAAAGGCAAAAACAAGTGTAATGCTTTTTCATACACTGTTCGTTACAGTCATAACAATGATCCCTAAGAAACTGGCTGTCTCCATAGTTAATGACTAGCTTTTCTGTGTTTTGCCTCATTAAGGGAAAGTAGCAACTGAATTCTCAAGAGCTGTGGCTTAGATGTAGCACCACAGAGAGACAATGATAGATACCTTGGGCCAGGTCCTCAGTTGGTGTGAACTGGAGTCACTCCACTGACTTTAATAAACCAAGGCCAATTTACACCTCCTCAGGATCTGGCCCATTATGCTTTCAATGTCGCTTTGATTCTCCACTTGCAGTAAGGCTGGGATGGAACAGAATGAATCTCTATATGTTACATCTACACGATACAGAATCAGCATGATATCAGTACAATTTGCCATACCAGTACAGACCAATAGCCCATCTAGAATGTCACTGAGAGTGACCCATGTTTGTAAGATGTGGATGGTTTTATGTGTTTTCCAATGCCTTCCCTGCAAGACACGTTCCCTTCTGCTATCATTTTGCCCCTTTCTTCACATTATCCTAATGTAGCATGTTGTTTTGATTAGCTGGAGGATTCCATAATGTAGGCAATAGCTTGTTCTTCTCTATGGCGGTTCTGCTCATAAGCATGATGTGTAACTGATTGCTACGTTTCAAGAAGGAATTCCCCTAATGGAGTGACCACTATAGGATAGTAAAACGGGTAGGGATTAGCCTTCCTCTACAGCACTGAACAGAGATAATCTATTGGGATGTATCTGTTAATTTATATATCATACCATCTGGTGGGAACATACCCCACAATCCATTTCCTAAGTCTGCAGAGCATTGGTGTATCTAAGTCCTCCCCATCTTCTTCTAAGTTTCTAATACTATTTGTCATGCCTATGTTCTGATTTGCAAAGGGGTTATCTGTCTGTCACAGTCTTTGGTATATTATCTTATAATAAAAGAGTGGTTTAATTTAATTTAGTAAACTGCAGAACCATATTTATGCAATGCAATTTTGGTTTTGGTTTTTACAGCTCCTCTGCCTATTCAGACATTGCTTTATATGCTTTGTTCGAACAAGTTAATAACGTAGGTGGGACTTTTGAAAGTCCCAAAGGTTGTTAGATACCAAACTCATATTGAAAGTCAATGAGCACTGGGTGCCAAACTCCCTTAAGCGCTTTTGAAAATCTCAACCACATTTTTAAATAGGCTTCCAGTGGGCTTTTGGCTCCTTGCAGCTCGCATGTACAGGGATCTATGCAACATTCAGGATGTGACTTTCTTTGGTCGTTCTAATCCCTATACAATTAATTACAGAGCAAAGCTGCCTTGAGTTATTTAGACTAGAAAAGGGCCTGAACAAAAAGCTCTCATCTGAGCTAAATCTTGCAGAAATTCAGATCCAGATTTGAAATTTGTCATTCAGAACAATCTGTGATAGAGGTCGCTAATAAAACCCCAAAACCTTAGTTTTTGAAGTTGGATTCATGGCTTGCAGGTACCATAACCATGCAGCATTAATGATTTTACTCTGTCCAATTAATTAGGTTCTTGTGGACATAAATGACTTAACCTTCTCAAATGGTTAAACAGTTCATCTGCTCTGGGCATCTGAATATAACACACTCAAATTAGCAGCATAATAATAATCTCTACAGAAACTCCCTGCAAAAGGCAGCCAAAGTCTACAAGGCTGGCATATATAAAAACCTTCAGTAAACAGAGTCTATCTCACTAGCATAAAAAGAAAAAAAATCACTTCTAATGTACCACTGATATGAAAACTTCTGGTCTTACTGCATCATGATTTACATGAAAATAGCTGTTTGCTAGCAAATAGATTATCATGTCCAGTAATTACCACCATTGAAGAGTTTAGCTAATTGTCAGCTTTATTTGTGAAGTTGCTTTTTAAGCCTATAAAATGAAGTTATAAATATAATGAGCCCACAGAAGCTCTGTTAATCTTTTTATATCTTTTTTATGGATGGTATTTCCAGTATCTTTATAGTAATTCTGCTATTACCAAGAGCGTCAAGAGGAGGAAATAACAGAGAGGGGTTTTATTATAATGTTTTTATCAGCTAACGGCAAACGGACATTCGCATGTACGGAACAGTCAAGTTTCATTCCAAAAATATACAGTGTAGTTGGAGGAAAAGTGTACAGTGCCTGATCTGAGGGACTCAGCGATTTCGTGAGACTCCCCAGGGAATCAAAAAGAAACATGCATTAACCTGTCATTGTATGGGGCTCTTCAGAAATGGAAGACAGCACAGACCTTTCAGCCTTCCTCACTGCCATCAGGGGCATAGACAGAATTAGCACTCAGCCCCACCCAAATCTGTGCAAATGCAGAAGCCAATATCTGCATGGTTGTGGATCAGGAACCCCTGGCTAAATAACAGGTGGCTCTCGGCCCATCTGCCGAATGTTATGACCAGCAGGGAGCAGAGTAGCCCAGCAGGCCGTGCCGGTACCTATGTCCAGCACTCAAAATGTCTCCCAGCCCCAGACTACTGTGCCAAGAGCCAGGTCCCATGCAGGCTTCACCTGGCCCGCCTGACCCAGCTTAACCTGTGCTTCCCATCAGGCGGTGGGGATCACCCTCTCTTCACTGGCCAGTCCAGCCCCCCAGGCTCCCAGTACTCAAATCCCCTCTGTGCACCAAGTTATCTACCCCTACAATCAAGTATTCAAATAGATGCAATAAAATAGACAATAATGTATAATATAACAATATGCAATGCAAATGATTTGCTGTGATGTCAAACCTCTTGTCATTGCCTGTCCACCCTAAGCTGGAGCCCACCCAAATTTCTACTTTTAGCTTTGCCACTGACTGCTGCCCTTTCAGCCCTGTGCAGATTGACTTAGGCACTGTCTGCACTACAGCTACAACAGAGTCAAGGGACCCATTCCAAAAACATTGCCCCTTGACTGGGTTATAACCAATGGTGAGCTGGAGCCAGTTCACACTGGTTCACACAAACCAGTTATTAAATTTTGAAGCAATTTTAGAACCAGTTGTTAACCCACTTCCCTGCAAGGAGAGGGCACTACAGCTTTGATGGACTCCGGCTGGGAAGTGTGTAATTCTTCCCAGGGCCACCCGGGGGGGACAGGTGGGGGCAATTAGCCTCAGGCCTCGCAGGGGCCCCGCGAGCCGCTCTGGGTTTTCGGTGGCTCTTTGGCCACGGGCTCTTCACTCACTCTGGGTCTTCGGCGTCGGGTCCTTCAGTGCAGCAGAAGACTCGGAGCAAGTGAAGGACCCACCGCTGAAGTGCTGCCGAAGCCTCGGAGCGCTGCCCGGTGAGTACAAGTGCTGTAAGCAGCCAAGAAAAAAAAGCGTGATCAGCGGCACTTAGGTTGCTGTACCACCACCGCTTCATTCTTCGGCTGCATTAAGCGGTGGGTCCTTCCTTCCAAGAGGGACCCGCCACTGAATTGCCACCGAAGACCTGGCCCTGCCCCAGGCCCCCTGAATCCTCTGGGCAGCCCTGATTAATCCTCCAGCTGCCGGGGGCGCTACGGAAGCCGTGTGGGCCACCACCTGGATCTGTTGCTGCTGCTGCTGCTCCCCCGACCCCTGGCCCTGGGGCTCCCGCTGCAGCCTGGTGGGCCTGGGCTGCGTCCTGCTGCTTGGGCTGCTCCAAGCTGCTCTCCCAGTGAGTACCCCGCATCCCCTGTCTCCAGCCAGCCCTGCACCCCCTGCCCACAGCCAGCCAACCCCTGCCGCACCTCCTGCCCTGCCCACAGCCAGCCCTGCACCTCCTGTCTCCAGCCAGCCCCGTACTCCCTGTTCTGCCCGCAGCCAGCCCCTGCTGCACCTACCTGCCCTGCCTGCAGCCACCCACTGTCCGCAGCCAGCCCCACACCTCCTGCCCTGTCCGCAGCCAGTCCCTGTCTCCAGCCAGCCCCACACCTCCTGCCCTGCCCACAGCCAGCCGCTGTCTCCAGCCAGCCCCGCACCCCCTGTCCGCAGCCAGCCCCTGCTGCACCCCCTGCCCTGCCTGCAGCCAACTCCTGCTGCACCCCCTGCCCTGTCTCCAGCCAGCCCCGCACTCCTCTGTCTCCAGCCAACCCCTGCCACACACCCCTGCGGCCCTGCCCAAAGCCAGCCAGCCCCACACCCCTATCTCCAGCCAGCCCCTCACCTCCCTGCCCTGCCTCCAGCCAGCCCCACACCTCCAGTCTCCAGCTAGCCACTGACATTCCGCTAAGGGAAGCCACATTTTCCACCAGCTGAAAATTCTTCTTACCGTGTGAAAATCGCCCCCATGCACCATGGCAATACCTACCACCTACTACAACTTGGTCTCGCCCTTCTTTTAGTCCCCTATCTGGTGTTGCCAGTTCGTAGGCTAACTATTTAGACCATTCCTACTCAACACAGTACTCCTTCTAATGCCAGCTCCAAGCAGAGGACAAAAGGGATGCTTTTTCTGCACTCATTAATGGGTAATCTTCAAAAGCTTTGGAGCATGGTACAGTTTGCAAAAGCACTTAAAGGTCCCTAGATTGCATAGTCAAGTGACAATGATTTATCGATGAATGTGCAGTGTTTACTATGATAAGGAAAAAGGAAACTCTCTAGGGCAAACAGGGAGGAGTTTTATTACTCAAGTGTACACATTGGAGAGAGAATTCTCACCTTGGTTGAAACATCTGCAATCAGGTTCCGCTTATTTGGATCTACAAACTCCACAGGCTGACCTTCAAATTCAATCTTCCCCAGGACTGTGCCCTGTGGAAATAAAGCATTAGACAGCTAAGTGTGAGCAAAGAAGAAGTTGCAAACAGTGGCGCAGGTGCTGACAGACAAAACTCCATAGGAAGTAGAACAGTTGCTCCAAGACTTTAGTTTAACATTACAACCACTGCAGGCATCTTCAGAAGTTTGCTAGCCTTCACCAGTATCAAAAGCGGTTTAAACACTCTATATTTTGGGGGAGGCAAAGCAGGCAATAAAATCAGTGGATATGGGGCTAGGCCAGCTGTCTAGGGGTAGCAAAATGGAGTGCTAGTCAGGGGAGATCAGACTTCAGCTCCCAATATGGCAGGCTTGCAGGACTGGGAGCACTCCCAAAACCAGCATGCACCTTAAATTTTTTCCCTGTGTGCCGTCTTATGACAACAACTCTGTGCTGATGGCAGGAGCAGCTCTGGTGTCAGGCACAGGGAGTTGCATCCTCTCTTCTCAGTGGAGGCATGGCTGGACCTTTCAGCGTGGGAGGAGGAAAGTGAAAGGGAGCGAGGGGCTGTTTTCATATCCCTTCCTCAAACTCCTATGGTAAAGCATGGTACCTTTACATTCTGTAGCCCCACACTAATGTGCGCAATGGGACTACACGCTGGCTTCAAAGGTACTCCTGTGCACAACTGGACCAGGGCCAGGCCACACACTGTAGTACCTGAGACATTGCAGTCATTTCCCTACTCTTAGAGCAAGAAGGAACTCCAGTCTCATGGACACCTGTGTGTGCAAACTCTGGGTAAGTGACAATGGCAGGCACTGGAAGGGCTAAAAGCTGCTACCACCTAGCATCGCACACCACATGTAGCCACAGTGGGACAGGGACAGCCCCCATGTGAGTAGGAGTGGCAGAGTCTGTCTCCCAGGTCTTCATTTCAGGTAAAATGCCATTAACAAACTCTTTGCTATGTTGCCCTCTCTCTGGGACTTTGAGGAGACTTCTCTTTCCCTTCTCACATTTGCTGCTTTGGTGAAGTTTATATGGGGCAGAAGTTGAAAAGGCCCGTGTGACCTTCAAGAGACAGCCACTTGGGAGCTCTGAAAACTGCTGAGCACTGCCTTGTAACCCTGGAAAAGCTGATTACAACACCCCCCTGCCCCCACCTCACACGCACAGTGTCTTACCTTGACACTGGATTACTTAATGAAATGGTGCCCCATGTTTACTGTTCATTTATGCATTCATCATGGTGAAACCCTCTTCTCATCTCCCATTGATAAACATACACGGAGTGAAATATTAAGCTAGTTTTTCAACCTGACTGAGATTAGTGGGAGAAAAGGTGACATGATGCATTTTTTAAAAACCATAAACCAATATCGCTCTGCGTCCAACATAATGTGCATTACTACTGTACAGTGTATGCTAAGCAAATGGTTATTGAAAGCACATTTACTATGGATGAAAGGGGCACTGATCCATTAAGTGATACATATCAAGGAAGTACAAAATGTATTTCCATTTACAAACATACTATATTCAACAGTACTTGTCTTCTGTCTCCAAGGCCAGCATTTTCCTTAGTATTCATTTGTGCAAATACTATACTATGCAAGTTAGGTCATTCATACACTGCTGGGTGGAGGGAATGGAGGTTTGGACTGTATCATGCAACCCCTCTCCCGCTGGCCTGCACCTACGTCAGCACAGCTTTGTACGGAGGACCCACTTGTATGGAGTGGGAAGCCAAGAGGCGAGAAGCTCAAGGACAGTTAGGGAGTTCCTGCTCTGCCTCAGCTCAAGGGTACTGGAGTCGTATGGGGCGGCAGATGGAGGAGTCTCATCTGGACCAGTGCTCTGGCTAGCAGGTCAGAGTGTGTGTGGTGCGCAGTGCCTGGCAGAGCAGGGTCCTGAGTCGATAGGCCCAAGGCCACCATGGCCATCTGTGGTTCTCTCAGCCATTAGGGAAAGCACGAGATGAGGCTGGGTTTAATGTATTTGGGATCAGGGAGGGGGATCGTACCTTGCCCCGAATGATTTTAGTCAGCATCCTTGTGTCAATCCCACACAGGGCAGGCACCTGGAGGAAACATACAAGAGATCCCAGTCAGAGAACAGTCAGGGGAAAATTACAGACAGATCACCTTGCTGGGCAGCCTATCAGAGAGACACAGTCCCAGGACACACCTCTCCTTCTCATTCCCTCTCTCTTTCCTTTGCACATTTCTTCCCCTCCCCATGTCCCCTCTCAGAAATGGCAGAGTTCCCCAAAGTATCTAGGTGCTGTGCTGGGCAGCTGGTACCCGTACAATGAAACACCTGTGTGGCATATGCCTTTCTGTCTAGTCTGCGGGCTCCGTTCTGGCCTAACACCAGGGGGCTGGGTCCTCAGCTGATGTAAACTGATACAGCTCCACTGACAACAAGTCATTGACTTCAGGGGTGCGACCCTGGTTTTCCATCAGTGGGACTCCATTAACTTCAATGCACTTACTCCCAATTTACACTGGGGTGAGCAGCCTCAGACTCTGGGCCTACCTGAGCAGACCCCTGATCTATTAGCAGCACACACTGGTGTCTGCACCTGGAGTAGTTTGAGACAGGGGAGCACATTGGAGAGAAATAGTTGGAAGGGAAAGTAATGGAGAGTAATCACACAGGCAGGGAGAGAAACTGAAGTGAGGATAAACTTAACCTAACGTGAAAAAACAAAGAACCAAATATCCCCACTTAATGAGCATTTCTCCTAGTTAGTCTTGTTCGTGTCTCCCCATTGCCTTGGAAGTAGGAAACCCAGAAAAAGCCCACTGCAAACTAAAGACAGCAGGGGTTTGCCTGCCAGCACAAACCAAAGGTCTGATGGTAGGAGCTCTAGCTCACTATAAACCAGAATCTCCCTCTCCTGGTTTCCATTACTCAAGGAATCACTTAGCAGTTTCCTCAGAACAGATATTCCATGTCGAGTATCTGGTCTGGTTGCCCAAAGATCTCTCACCTTTTCTTCTTGCAGCCACTGTCCCAGAGTTTTGACTGCCCGCCAGTGACTGTAGTCATTGCTGTAATCCAGCACCAGCAAACCTGAAACCTGCAAAGAGAAAAAAAGAGAAGAAATTCCATTTTGCTCTTATGAGAAGTAAGGAAAACCCAAGTCCCCACTCCATGTGTGTGCGCACATGTGCATAGGCAGAATTTCCCAAGCTTTGTCATGGAGTGGACCACATCTTAATGGAGATATTGAGGTCACTTCCCTCCTAGTCACAATGGCATGGATCATCTCCTCCAGCCCATCCATTTGTGATTACACAAAACCACCGCTCCTCCCATGTGCAATCACATCACATCGCTGTGGCAACTACAGCAGTTCCTTTCAGAGGAAGGTCAGTGGAGGGAATTACATAGAGTGTTTTTAGCTGGCTTCAGTGTGATGATCATTGTCCTTCTGGAAAACACTTAATGACAGTGGCTACTATTGCACTTCATTTCAGCTCTCTTGCTGTCCTGTCCTTTTTCTCTCATCTGAGAAGAAGGAAGAGACTTAATGTACTGCAACTAGCCAACATTCTTCTTCCTCTGCTAGAAGGCAGGAGAGATCTTGCTCCTCTCCCTGGCTTTTGTAAGCAGCACCACTGCAACTCCCCCTCCTCCCTGGGGCTTCATTTCTACTTCAACCATTGCTCTCATACCGCTACCTCTCCCATCGCTATTCCCATAATGGTACCCATCTACCTTCCCCGATAGCTGGGACAGTTTAAATTAAGGGCTCGTCTACACAGAGAAGCTGCACTGGTTTAACCAAAGGTGGACGTTATTTACAGCTATTTAGTTAAAACACTGCAACGCTGCATGTGAACCAACCCAAAAGCCGCAAGGAGCTTTGGGACCCTTACAGTGGAAGTGCAAATGCTAAAATCTTCACATGCCACATAGGGCTGGTCAACCCCAGTGCAATGCGTTGTGATTAGTGGAAGCGTTATCCACGTGCAGCTGATGCATTTTAACCCACCTCTATCTCCGTTTATACTAGAAGTGTTTACAAGCCTGTGCTGGCGAGCACACTTGCTAAGTACACCTCATTTTCCTGCTCCAAACGGCAGCTTGGCAAAACTGTAATCCTTGCTGTATCAGATGGTCCTGCTGGAGGATATTCAGATTTTAAAGGTCAGAAGGGACCATTAGATCATCTAGTCCAGCAGTTCCTAAACTGTGGGTCACGACCCCATTTTAAGGGGGTTACCAGGGCCAGCATTAGATTTTCTGGGTCCCAAGGCTGAAGCCAAAGCCTGAGCCCCAACACCTGGGGCTGAAGCCAAAACCCAAGGGCTTGAGCCTGGGACGGCAGGGATCTAGTCCCTTCCCATCCTGCCCAGGGTGACAGGGCTCAGGCTCCAGCCTCCTCCCACCTGGGGTCATGTAGTAATTTGTGTTGTCAGAAGGGGATCATGGTGCAATGAAGTTTGAGAACCCCTGATCTAGTCTGACCTCCACCAATCTCTTCAGGAAAGACAGTCTCTGTGCTCAGATGGCTCTCCTTTGCCATGATCTGATCTCTCTATGGCAACTTGCCTCTGGGAGACAAAATCACATCTGACGCACCAGAAAGAAAGATGAAGAAAAAAAAACCCCAATCTTCTGCATGTTTCTGGGAAGTTCCATCTAACTTTCTCCCCTCCATGGATGAGTCTGGAAGATGTCAGTGCGCTCCTATCCACTCCAGGGATTTGTATTTCTAAATCACATCTCCACTGGACTACTTTGTCCAGCCCTGATTTTGCTGCTTCCATTACCTTGATTCCATCAGACTCTAAAAACTTGCTGAGGCCCATTTCATCCAAGGCAGCAGTGTCTGGCACCCCACCATTGCCTACAATGGGGTTAACCATTGTGAGAATCTGCCCCCGGTAGCTGGGATCTGTCAGGGTTTCAGTGTACCTGGGTGAAAAACAAACAACAGACAACTGTTGGCATGGGGCTGGAGGCAGAAAAGCCAACATAAACCAGCCAGCAGTGAACTCCCAAATACAAGGCAATGGTGAGTCTGGAGAAAACTCCCAAGGAGTGATAGATTTAAACTCATGACTAAATGTTTTGCTGAATTGATACTCAACCCTAAGTTTCTATGAGGTCAGTATTGGAACATTTTTAGCCTCGTTTTCCAAATCAGATAATTGCACTTGGCTTACATTTCCCTCTGCAGCACCAATTGAATAAGTAATTCTTCACTTTCTCTACATCCTGTTGCTGTGAACTGTTAAGTACTTGCTGTCTTACATCCCAGAAATGGCTGTATTTCAGCAGTGGATGAAATGATCCTTTCATATACTTTCCCAAGCACATTGGGTATTTCAGGATGAATTTGCCCTATATAGACACATAATGTATTATAATTGTTGTTTAAATGGTATGTAATTGGAAACTCCCACAGTTTACCAGAAATCAGCAATATGCAGGAAACATAGTTATGGAACACCAGCCCCACTGCCAAAAGATTAATTGTCAAACACTGGAAAACTCTCTACAAAACCCAGCATGGTTGCAGGCTGATACAGACGAGTGAGTGTCTAGACAACTCAGAGAAATGACGTGTCACTTAAACAATGTCCATGAAATATTTCTCGGTATGCTTGTCCTGCTTTTGGAAATATATTTCCTGCTCTAGTTAAATATGCATGAGATTTTTAGTGTTAACATATGGTTATAGTAAATGCATGGTATGCATACATTTGGTACGTATATATAGTCTCCTTCCTATTGGATTGTTTATACCACCAAACATCCTTCATTAATGACAAAGCCAACTTAATTAACCTTTGCGTGTTATTTGTATTAAAAAAACATTGACAAAAAGCCACTGGGTTTGGCTGTGATGTATAGGCACAGCTCTGCACTGGGACATAATGCCCTTAAAGCAGGGACAATGCCTCCTATAGCTTGGAGGAATGGCACAAGGAATGACACAGGTGGCACAAGAACTAAAGAGGCATCAGAGTCCAATCCTCTTGGGGTTTGCACGACAAGTCCTGCCTGATCTCTGTAAATTCCTGCCAGTCACTTCCTCTGCTAGAAAATCCGTGGGAAACAAACACAAAAAGGGAGCAAACACGTCAGGGAAAAAAAGGGGGGAAACTTATTTATTTTTTGCAAAAGTGTCTTCAATTCTTCCTGCTTTTTCTTCTAAAAACAAATTATTTTTATACCAACTAGTGGAATTTTTTGTGACTATTTCTGTGAAAAATCATCCCATTCACCAAAATTCAAAAATGTCACCAAAAAACCTTGTCAACAAATTGGAAATGCGCCAAAATGTCAGCCGATTCTAGTCATGTAAAATTCAAACACGTCTCCAGCATTTCTCCTCTGTAACGTTAAGCGACAACTCAAGACTTCGGTTTGTCATAGTACATGGAGCCGTGTCTTTTCTAATTCACAAGCTCAGTCTGAATCTAGTCAGGATTCTCGTGACATTCAGTTCTCACAGGGCATTGCTCAGAGGCTTAAAAGGGAGGTCTTGGCACAGTCACTCCTATGCCAACCCTACATCAGCTCATCAGCACACTCACTTCCATACTAGTAACTTGCTATCTATCCTGATTAGGTCCTGTGCCTGACAGACCCTTATCCTGGTACAGTGTCATTAAAGTCAATCCACGGGTGAACTGATTCCTTTGGATACTTGAGGCCTTAATTATTCTGGGACTTTGAGAGCTAGGGAGAACTCCGAGGTCTCACTCTCTGCCCTGCAATCCCTGGATTTGTAACAAATCCAGACACATTTATGCCTGCGAGAACAATGCAAGGTCTTATTTCCCCCCAAAGCATTTCTTCTCCATAGCAGTCAGGGTTTCCTACCACCCTAAAGCGAGAGGCAACTGGTCACCATCCATCCCTGGGAGCCATCTTCGCTGCAGCTCCTGGGCTCAGCACCTCACCCACCGAGTCTGCGTGACACTCAGTCCCCTCCTCCTAGCCCAGTCCACCCAGGTTTGGTCCCGTTCTCCAGGCCTGAGCTCCTGCAGCCACTGTGCAGTCCCAATGGGGCTGAAACCACTGCCCTCCCAAACTCTGCCTCTGCCAATGGCACACACTATGCATAATGTACGTGTGGCTGTGGGTGCCACTCAATATGGAAAATGTTCTACTTCGACCAGGACAGGAGGCTTGGGTTCAAAGTGGGACAGTCCTGCAAAACCCAAGCTGGTTGGGAGGCAGGGGGTTATGCCCATAGACAGTAAAATAAACCTTAACCCCTCATATTTTGTTTCTTCCCCATCTGTCCCCCTAGAACAAACCATTCCTTCTGAGTGTGTCCTCTACGTATCGTCAGTAAACGAATATTAAATCCAGCTTCTGGCGCTGAGCTGCAGTGTTGAAGGGAAATTAATCCATCAGGTGTTGCTTGACTTTTGTGATGTGACAAGATTTATTACCCATAATCTATCACAGGGAAGAGAACTCTGGTGTCCTCCATCATTTTGATCTATATTAAACAGTTGTTTGTTGGCAGGTATATTAACACAGCTAGTAATTAGTGCTGTCGAAATGCATAAGTAATTGCCTTGCGATGCAAAACTTTCCGAACAGATTTCTTAGGCTGTAATTTACTGTTCTCACCAACGGAACTATTTAAAAAACCATCTTGCAGTATATGTTCAACGTAGGGAGAGCAGAGTTTGAGGAGAGTGGAGCAAGTGCACAAAGATTTGCACTGAAACCTTGAGCTTCAATTTTACTTTGGAAATGTCTCAATTCTCCCTCCCATTGACACCTGCTGTTCCTCACTAATGATCTTATTATATCAAGCAAGTTTGTGCTATGGCTGACTTTCTCATCTGGACAATCCTGCAGAAAAAGTAGCCAGTGATCTTGTCTGATTGACCAGGTCCCCATGAATCCATGAGGCTATAGCAGACTCACGAGCTTCTACATTAAAGTTGGACAAAGAGTCCCAACATGCTAGTGTGCATCACACGCTCTCCCTAGCTGAGGGGCTCAGAGGTCAACAGCATGTTTGATCCCTGCATGAGTCACCATTGTAATGATGCCCCCAGACGGAAGCTGTGGGCAGGCTGAACTTGGGTCCTGTGGATTTAAAAGCACCAGCCTCTATTGCTTGAGCTAAAGGACGAGCTCCATTTGCTTAGAGACAGTAGCAGACTCGTATACCACTATATGGGACCAAGCCACTAGGGGGAGATGAAGACACACTTGGCCAGTATGTTACAACTTACTGCTTCGTGCCATTAAGCTGTTACCATGTTTCAACACAGAAGTGGCTGCATTTTAAAGCTTAGGGAAGGGATTTACCACAGTTATCAGTTTGCAAAATAGGGATGGCATGATAGGATGTTTCAGAAAGTCCCCGTGAGCTCTGAACCCTTTATGTTTTCTACCATGATGCTGCCCATCATGTTTGGGAGAAGCTCAAAAATATTCCCCAAAAATATCCACAAAACTACCTTTTTTTCCACCTTCAAATCCCTCCTCAAACTCTCCTTTGCCTTATTGCACAAAAAAAAATTGACAACAGTTAGGACACCAGATTGAACTGACCACTGCTTGTCATGCTGATCAATATTGTCTCATTGTTTCTTTATACATCCCAGTTAGTCTGTCTAGATCCATATAACCTGTTGTCTCTTGTCTTATATTAAGACTGCAATTTTTTTGGAGTAGGGACTGTCTTTTGGTTCTGTGTTTGTGCAGCACCTAGCACATCGGGGTCCTGGTCCATGATTAGGGCTCCTACATGTTACAGTGATACATATAATACATTATTATTAATTTAATAATAATAATAATTAATAATGAGCAGAGAACTGATTATCTTCTTTCCGCCATTTAATGCTGCATTACAAAAAGCATCCCTACTTATGTATTCTTTGTTTTTGCCTTACCCAGCAAGACCAGTGTTGAAGACAACTTCACCAGCTGCGGACGACGGATGGCCAAAGGAATAACCCTTCATCTTTGTTCCATCATCTAGCACCAAGTTTGCCGTCTGTGCCTAGAGAAACAAGTTACATGATGACACTCAGATCTGTATTTTAAATGAGCACACCCTAAAGTTGGGAAAAGACTTGAGGTTAATAGGAAAACTTCCAAGGTACATGGCTCCCATGCTACTTGTGATGCAAAGCACAAATTCCCTCATCCCCCATACTACCTTGTCCGCCTTCAGATGCCTCCTTCATGCTCCTTTCTGCCATGATGCTTACAGAGCACAGTCAGCTGGCAACAGCTACATGGGTGACAAGTTAAATTGAGTACAGAGCTAGGCTAGACATAAAGGTGCTTGTTGGACCATTTTGTCTCTGCCTCCCAGACTGTTTGTTCAAGTCATCCACCTTCTGTATCTTGCAATTAACTGAGGGTATAAACTTTTTAGGCAAGTCACTGTCTCTTTATTATGTGTTTGTTCAGGGCTCGATCTGACAAGATGTTGAACATGCTGGCCCTGATCCAACAAAGCACATAAGCACATGCTTAACTTGGACTTCAGTGGGCTAACTCATATGCTTAACATTAAGCATGTGCTTAAGTGGTTTGCTGGATTTGGGTCAGAGTGCCAACTGCCTCGCAGGGTCCAGCTCTTAGTCCATAGGAACTGCCAGACTGGATCACACCTTGGTCCATCTAGTCTAGCATCCTGCCACTGACAGTGGCCAGCTCCAGATGCTTCAGAGGGAGATGCAAGAAACCCCACAGCAGATATTTATAGAATAACATGTCCCCTGGGAGAGCTTCTTCCTAACCTCAATGAGTTAGTGGTTGTCTTAGGGAGTGCTTAGCACAATAGGTCCCATCCATCACTGGGGCCTTGCAATGGGGGGCTTGCCCCTTAATGGCTGGAGGGCTGGGGCTAGCCAGCTCTGATTCCGGAGTGAGTCACACCTGAGAGGGACGGTGAATCTCTCGCTAAGCCTGAAGAGAGTAAGGTTATGTCTTCCCTAGAAATGCTGCAGCGGTGCTGCTGTAGTGCTTCAGAATAAATGCTTGCTCCAGTGATGGAAGGGGTTCTCCCATCCCTGTTGTAAAGACACCTCCTTGAGAGCCAGTAGCTAGCTCCACAGAAATCCTTCCATTGATCTTGCATGGTCTACCCCAGGGGTCAGTTCGGCTTAATGACTTCACTGGGGGGGGGATTTTTCATATCCCTGAATAACATAGCTGGGTTGACCTAATTTTTTAGTATAGCCCAGACCTAAGTAATCTCCTGCACTGGGGGAAAGGCACCAGTGGAGAAGGACAAACTCCAGGTGGGAGATGCTAGGAGGCAGAAAGACAGGAGGGGGTTGTGCCCCACTGAAACTTAGATGAGGACTGCGTGAGTTTGAGTTCCCTTTTGGAAGACTGGTATTTCAGATTATCAGGAAAGAGACACTGAACTGAGATTGGGGCCTGCAGGACCAGTGGACTGGAGGACTGAGTAAACTGGACACCGAGAAGGGAATGTTCAATTTCCTTTGCACTGTGTGGAGTTGTCTGAGGAGCCTTGAAGAACAGCAAAAATGAGGTAGGGCACAGCCGAGGTACCTCTGGTCACGAAGTGGCACTCTGAAGGCAGCTGACCCCACTACAGACCTCCGAGCTAACTATGATATAAACTATAACTGCTGTGACCATTTTGCTGGAGTAGCATTGTTACTTGTTGGTGGTGTTTCTGTCACTTGTCCATCGCTTTCAAAGGAACTTTACTGTGATCACAGGTACTTTGTCTTGTTTTAAAATTACTTGATATATCAAGGTAAAGAACATCCATCCTGAGCACATTCATCATTTCTACGGCTTGTGCCAGCAGGCTCTGAGCTGAACAGGAATGAGATGGGTAGGTATGGTATTGTGGGTGTGTCGTCTCTGATTACAGCAATTTGCAGGCCTTCTTCCCTCAGAAGTGGTAGGGGGGCACATAAGCTATGGAGACACCTTGTACTAGAGTTAGGGTGACCAGACAGCAAGCATGAAAAATCAGGATGGGTGTGGGGGATAATAGGCGCCTATATAAGACAAAGCCCCAAATATTGAGACTGTTCCTATAAAATCAGGACATCTGGTCACCCTAACTAGAGTTTCTGTAACTATACCACCACATTTGTATTCCACTCCCAGACCATGAAAGTCAGTGACTGCACTCCCACTTAGACGAGCTAATTTTCATAGGTAGGAATTATGCCAAGAGAGATACTGTGGCTATGGACTGGTGACCTAACACTTTCATTTTGTAATTACAACCACTGCTCATAGGAGGATTTCAAAGCTCTTTATGACATTAATTAAGCCACAACATCCTTGCACGGAAGATAAGTACAGCGATCCCCATTAAAAAGCCAGCGTTTCTTATCAGTGGTATCTGACACTATTTCAATTTTCTCCTTTACTTCAAATAGATCTCCATGGTAAGTGTAACAGATAGCGAACATTAGCTTTTTAATGCTTTGTGGAATTATGATCTATTTTACAGCTGAGCAAACTAGGGCAGAGAGGTTATTTGAGTTGCCCACAGTCATATGAGTCAGTGGGAGCTCTGGGAATAGTTGGGCAAATGATTCCTCGTTCTGAGCATTAACTATGCTACGCCTTTCCCTAGAGCTGGTTTAACAAATTAGCAGTCCCCATCTGGCAGCCGAACTCTGCATGCAGTCCTGACAGCCAGGACCCAAACAGGGCTGGCTCAAAAGCAGTAGCAGTAGTCTTGGAAGCTGTGACAGATCCAAACCAGTGGATACAGGAGTCTGGTATTGGGCAAATATACTGATCACTGGATGAGTAGTTTTCTGTTCCCTGAGTGACCAGAGCAGGGGCTGCACTAGAGTAATCAGGAACCTGCTAGACAATTCAGGCAAGACAAGGGGCGATTAGAACACCTGCAGTCAATCAAGGCAGGCTAATCAGGGCGCACCTGGGTTTAAAAAGGAGCTCACTCCAGTCAGGTGAGGTGAGGTGAGGTGGCAGGTGAGGTGGGGGGGAGGGAGAGGAGAGGAGAGCGAGCCGAGCCAAGCCGCCGAGCCCAGCCAGCCAGAGGAGAGGAAGTGTGTGTGAGGCGCTGGGAGCAAGAGGCACAAGGAGCTGAGAGTGAGAGCAAGAGCTGCTGGAGGACTAAGGAGTACAAGCATTATCAGACACCAGGAGGAAGATCCTGTGGCGAAGATAAAGAAGGTGTTGGGAGGAGGCCATGGGGAAGTAGCCCAGGGAGATGTAGCTGTTGCACAGCTGTTCCAGGAGGCACTATAGACAGCTGCAATCCACAGGGCTCTGGGCTGAAACCCGGAGTAGAGGGTGGGCCCGGGTTCCCCCCAAACCTCCCAACTCCTGATCAGACACAGGAGGAGTTGACCCAGACTGCGGGGAAGATCACTGAGGTGAGCAAATCTGCCAAATATGCACAGGACCCACCAAGGTAGAGGAGGAACTTTGTCACAGAGCCGATATGGAAACTCCACTGGCCAAGGCTGGAGGAGCTGTGCTAAGCTTGTCGCTGCTGAAAGTAGCTTTCTGCATATCTTAGAGTGTGATCCCTTGCATTTTGTTGTTAAAAAGAATATGCCACCATCACTTTGCTGCAGAGTGGGATGGAGAAACCACTTTCCATTTGTGGCAAATTAAATGAACACTCAAAGGCGGAAGAATTTCATTTCCAGCACTGAACAATCACAGCAAACATTCATCCAAAATTTCGTATATTAAGTACTTTATGGCTGTTATAGATACACTGCAGTTCATGTATTAGTATATGACAAGACATTGTAAAAACTACAGTTGACAAGTAACTGAATTAAAATACATTTGGAGAAGTACTATCTTTGCATCTTCCTTTCTTTTTTCCATTCACTTACTACTGTGCAACAGTCAGTCATTTTCAAGGGGTCTCCCAGTCATCAGGCCAATTAGTAAGGTTCTCCTCTCTGTGGAGAGCCAAGGTTGCAGGGGCTTTTTTATTATTATTATTTGTGGGGACTAAAGGTAAAAATTAGTAAAAACATTAGCTGTTCAATATACCATTAATGAATAGTTTTGTACCATGATTCAATTTGTCCATGCTAAATAAAGTGAGATAAATGAGCTTCTGTTCCAGACTCAGCATTTCCTTTATTTATTAATGCAATCCCTAATTTTTTTTGTGGGGGGTACTAAAGACACTTCCCCACACACACTGTGTGGCTAACTCCCTAGGGCCCCTCTGACAATTCCAGTCTCAAATATTACTTAATGAAATAACTCGATCAATTTCCAAATCTCACAGTGCTGATAAGTCTGATGAACTCCTCATTCCAAAGCAGTGGTTCCTTCCGCAGAGTGCCTGTACACTCCATTGCCTACAGAAGAAACTTCTTCCTCAGAGAGACCTTCTACAGCCACTAAAATAAAAGGGTCTGCAGCACATGGACCACACGTGGTGTCTGAAAATGAAAGGTGATTTAAATAGAAGTTGTCAGCTGCCCAGAACCTTTGAAAATCAGGGCACTTATCTGGCAGCTTATGGGTTAGGTTTCCTATGGGATTTATGCTCCTAGGTGTTGTTGAAAAATCCAACCCTGAATATCAATTTAGGAGCCCAACTTTAGAACCCCATTCTTTCAGAAACTCTTGGCCTCAGAAGATGTTGTTCCCGTAGAGGCTAATTCATGCCATCTACATAAAGCCAGCTCTGTGGAGGTAGAGTGGTTTGGGGAGTTAAGATCTAGCCCTCAAAGCAGGACCTGTGATGGGTGCTGCTGCTGTAATCTCTAGCCTTCTGTGCCAACTGTAAATGTGTACCCACCCCCAAGGTATCCAGACATCCTGATAAAATCGGGACTGTCCCTATATTCAGGTGTTTGTCCTGCGTCCCGACAGATGTATTGTCGGGACGCCATTTGTCCTGATATTTGGCTTTTTTATTTTTTTTGCTTCGGTGGCACCCTGCCCCCCTAGGGTCATCTGGTCACCCTACTCACACCTCAGATCCCTCACCACCCCCTACACAACCTCCCTACACAACCATTGCAAACCATTTCTACCTCCAGGGAATAGTCCTATGCAGGGATTTAAGGACTACAATGGTCTTTGTACAGCCCCTTTGCAGCACCGGTGAACTAACCCCTGCATGCCTAGATATGTGGGGATATTTCCCTCTCCTTGGTCTATCATTATCTAAGAGCCTTATTTCTTTACTCTGCATCCTTGGAGCAACTATTCTTACTCACATTTCTAGTATGAGCATTACCACCTCCCTGTGCTGCTAGCCTACTTTTAGTTAATAGGAAATGTGATTGAGGCTACATCTACACAGCAAAAAACACCCATGCCGGCAAGCCGCAGAACCTGCGTCAACTGATTTGGACTTTCAGAACTAGTGCCACAGGGATAAGAACAGAAGTGTAGACATTCTGGCTTGAGCTAGAGCCCAGCTCTGAGGCCCTCCCCACTTACCAGAGTCTAGGCTCCAGCCCAAGCAGGAATATCTATGCAGCTCTTTTCAATGCCATCATGTGAACCCAAGTCAGCTGACTCAGACTCAGACTTATGGCTGCGGGGATTTTTTATTTTTTGCTGTGTAGTTGTACCTTTGGGCCTATCAGTTTTTACTGTGGAGGAGATTTCAACTTAAAAACTGAGTTCCTGTAGAGTTGCCACCCATCTAGTTTCCACCTGGACAGTCCAGATTTTGTCTTGTGTGTCCTGATGCCATTTGACAAGACCTGATGTCCATTGTTGTTGTTTTTTTTAATCTGGCGGGGAAGAGGCAGAGAAAGGGTGAGGCCTCGGAGGTCCAGCTACCAGCCATTAGAAAGGTTGCAACCCTAATTCCATCCCATTCTGTATGAACTCTAGCATTTTTCAGAAGAGGAGTTTTCCTTGGCAGACTGCACTAAAATTTCATCTCCAACCACAACTGTGAAGTGCATTGGCTGCTGTTTGGCTAATATCTCTTTCCCCAGCAGTGACCACAGTTTAACAGTGCTGCCTGAATACAGTTTGTGAAGCACTTTAATACCCTTCAGGATTAACACGTAAATTATTATTGTTAGATTTTCTGTATCCTTGCAATAGCACACAGAGGCTTCAACTACATCAGGACACCATTGCACTAGGCACTGCATAAACATGTAGTAAAGGGAAAACCACTGTCCTCAGCTGATGTGTATTTGCAGTGCAGTGCATGCACTTACAAAGCTTCTTCTAGCCACATTCCCTATTCTAGCAGCATTCCATTTGTAGTCTAGAGAATATTTCTGAGACCTGTCATATCACTATCCCAGAATTAACTTTAAGGCACCTGCTATAATCCTCTCTACTTTATCAGAATTTTTCATAATTCCAAGTTTCTCTATCATTTTTTTCTCTGCTTCAAATCACTTAGCAAAATGAACCAATAAGCATTCGTTTGCTATTTAGGCTTGCTAGACAGGGTAACCTCTTACTATTTCCTGGATTTATTTCTCCCTGCTTCAATATAGTCTCTTGCTATAGCCTGGGCAAGATCGAACCTGGGACCTCTGTAGCTAAATACACGAGCCTCTACTGCATGAGCTAAAACCAAAAGGCTGTAGAGCAGACGCATTAATCTCTCTCTCTAAGTGGTCTCAGTATCACTAGATGGGACAGAACACCACACCCAGGGGGTGTGTGGGTTACACTGGCTCCCACACTTTCTTCACTTGTCTTTGTAATGCTATGTTTACTTGCAGTCTGCTATTCAGCCACTAGATGTCTCTGTGTGCTGTAGAGTTCCAGGTAGTATGTGGTCACTGGTAAACAAAGGAAACCACGCTGGAACTTGAGCTGCGTGGGAGCCCATTTGTTTTCCTCTATTTAGAAGCAGTGTTCTGAAGCAGGAAGTATTTATTAAGGACAGACCATGATTGCATATGCCATATCTGCCTTGGCTCCAGAATACACCCTTGTCTTCTCATGGAGCAGTCAACTGGCCAGATGGGCAGAAAATTCCACAGGTGTGGCAGTGCCTAAATTCCTTCAGCAGCAGATTCCTGGTGCTGAAAACATCATGCAGCCTCTTCTTCACACCAAATAGACTTATAGCAAGCTCAGAGTCTCCCCTCAACAGAGGCAAAAAGGCCTCTTGAAGCAAACTCTAAGCCATTTTGGTCTAGAAATCCAACTGAAAATTGCACACAATCAGCCCCTCTTTTGCAATTTCCAGTATTCCTGATTTCAGCCAAGCCGGATATTTATATTTGCTCCTGGCTAAAAATCAGGAAGAGCAGAGAAGGAGGAATATTTCTTATTTTAAAAAAAAACACACACAAAAATGAATTCAATTTGTTTTAAAACTCAAGGGAGATTCAGATTCTTTAGGGTGACGATTTGAGCCAGCTCTGATTTTGTTCAAACCAGAGAGGGAAACAAACCAGAATACTGGATATAAACCTCCTAAACTGTAGAGAAGTTCAGTTCTGGTTTCAGAGCTGGATAGGGAATTTGTAGCTTAGGTTTGTCTCTATAACAGGCCTGAACTCCAAATCTCCAACTCCTCTGGAGCTTTGGGGAACTTTAGCTCTGTACCTGAATTCCATGGGTCAGAGCAATGTGTAATCCCTGTGTTGGCAGCTACTTCAAGAACTGTTCTACTCTAGTCCCAAGAATTTCATTTAGGTAGACAAGACACACAAGAGATGGACAAAAGGAAGTATTATCCTCATTTTACAGAAAAGAGAACTGACCAAAGAGATTAAGTGACTTGCCCAAGATCACACAGTAAACTTGTAGCAAATCTGGGGATTGATCCCAGATCCCCAAAGTCCCAGTTCACTCTTAATTACAAGACTACCTTTGCTTCTCTTATGTACATGTGCATTAACTTCACCCCAGCCCATCTGAAAATAGGATCCCCATTTCAGTTCATCCTCTTCCTTCTCCGAGCAGACAGAAGTATAGCAACTCCTTAACTGATCTGCTGTTTCCCCAGTCCCTCTTTCCAATTCCCATGGTCCAATTTTCTCTTTTACTTTCTGCCTGCCTCAAATATTTTTCGACAGCCCTTTGATAGTTGTCTGAAATAGTCTCAAAAACCAGCATTCAATTTATTTATTTTCCTCTTCTAATTATATTTTTAGCTTGTTCCTGGTGGGTTATTTTTTGTTTGTTTTCTTTTTAGATTTTCCAATATTCTGGTTACCAGTCTGTCTCTCTAGTTACAAGCCTTCTATTTATGGCTCATATTACTCTTTACATCCCTACCTAACTGCATTGGACTTAGCTGAGCATTAAGTGATATGAGCTGCAGTATCTCTGCTCCTTTCTGAAATGCAATGAAACTCCATTAGAGTGAGCCCTATTATGCTAACTCCCTTGTTACAGCAAACATTCCCTGAGCCCACTTCTTCCAGGTGAAATTAACTAGTGGTCTCAGGTCTGCTCCCAGTTGACCGAAATCCCCATGACAAAGCCAGTCATCACCCTGGTCAGTAGAAGAGGTAAGGGGTGAATTGCTCTGAAGGCTGAATTTCTCTCTGAGGCATCCCTTCCTTTTCAGGATTAACATACATTGGTGGAGCAGGGTTGGTCCCATTTCCTGGGAGTTCATTCCTCTATGTTCTCCATCAGCCACTTAGTGGAAAAATTTACTTAAATCATAAAATCTTCATGCAGGCCCAAATCCAGCAACTCAGTAGACTTTGCTCTGGCTGGGTGTATTTAGGGGAGGGGACAGGTGGGGTATAATTATGCAAAAGTCTTATAAAATCTAATATGGATGAAACCCAGAAAGTTCAAGGAAAATTCAATACAAAACTTATAGAATTTAATAGAGAATTATACAATTTATTCGGGGATTTTTTGAACAGTTTTATAGACTTCTACAGGTAAGATTTAATTCTCTATTAAGTTCTACAGGATAATTTTTTCATTATTTTTCTATTTAACTCCCATAAGAGTCCAGACTCCATGCTGTGATGCTGCTCTAGAGACTGTTACACGTTAATAGGTCCACAGATGCTTATTTTCTACATGGGGTTCAGATGCAGCAGAAATTTGTTTTGTGCAATGAATCTGAATGCAAACCCTATCACTGACTGTGCCTTAAACCAGAACCCTGGCCTAAACCTATCTAGATCCTCATGGTGTCTTAGGCCCATCTCCAGATAAAACATACCCACATTTCTGCCCCTCTCAAGCACAGAGGTTCAAAAAAAGCTCAGACAGAAGGTATTAAAAGAAAGAATGACCATGTCCTTGCATGTGCTCTTTATTTTTGTAAAGGCTGCTCTCTTGGTATACCTGGCCAGAGCAGAAACAGGAACATTTTACAAGAGAGACTGTTCAAATAGGATTCCAGCTTACAAAGGGCAAAAGCAAAATTTTAATGCAGTAAAAGTGGCCACAGTGTACCACAATGGCAGAATGAATGGAATGTATTGCATTGCAAATGCTGTATCACTGTACTACGAGAGTGAATGGTGGCTATGCTTCATGCACACATCCCAGTTCCTGCTGCTTTTTCCCTACAGTCTGCAGTACTTGTGGCAACAGTAATACCAGCATCCACAGAGAAATTGCCTAACTGCTGTCTTAACCATAATATCAATACACAATGTTGACAACTCTATTTTATTTATTTTTACCAACTCTGCATCTCCGCTATCCTATATCTTAAATCCTTTCTTTCCTAGTTCATCCATGTCAGTGTTTTGCTGAGTATCATACTCCTCTTGGGAAACACACCGGTCCAGTATCAGTCTCAGCATGCTCTTGGTGGTATTGTCTCTTATTTCTTCATCATCTCCCTCGTTCAAGCAGACCAGGTCACAATTTTCCACAGAATTTTTATCCGATCAGAAAATGGTGGTGGCTGGTTTTTTTTTAAATGAAGCTTACTGCAAAAAACAGCTGACGTTCTCAAAACTGTACAGTTTTTGTGGAATTCTCCACAATATTTTTCCAAACCAATTTTCATGGAAATTTTACTGAAGTTGTTTTCAAATTCTCATTTACTGACTCACAGAAAATGAGGGAACAAATTTTGGTAAAAAATTTCCATTAAAGTATCAGAAATATATTGTGAAAAATTGATTGAAAATGAGAATGGGTCACTAAATGAACACTGAAATGGAAACAACTTCAAATTATCTCAGATTGTTGCCCCATTTTTTGATCAGTTCAGAGCCAAACACTTCTCCATAGTAGGAGCCAATCTCTTTCCTCTCACATGGATAAAGAACACTTGGTCTCAAAATACTGGATCTAGATCTAGATCTGAAGCTCCCCGAAGGTTGAGAGGAAACAGGATTCTGGTCAGGGGGTTTGTTTCAAGATCATCTCTAAATGAGCTGCAACTAACTCATCTGCTTCTCCTTTTCTGTTCATCCACCTCCAACAATCCAGGGTGTCAGTGAGACTTTTCAGACAAGTGGATTACTGTATCCAGCATTGTAGCCATGTCAGTCCCCAGATTTTAGAGAGACAAGGTGGGTGAGGTATTATCTTTTATTGGACCAACTTTTGTTGGCAAGAGAGACAAGCTCGATCTACACTGAGCTCTTCTTCAGGTCTAGGGACAGGTCAACACTTAAAATGCTGCTGCTCCTACACCAACAGGAGAACTTCTCCCATCCGGGTAGTTAATCCACCTCCGGGAGAGCTAGTAGCTATGGCAATGGGAGAAGCTCTCCTGTCAACATAGTGCTGTCTACACAAGGGTGAGATCAGTATAACTGTTGCTTAGGGGATGTGGATTTTTCATACCTCTGAGCAAGGTAGTTGTAGTGAGGAGGCGTGGCCTCTCTCTGAGATTGACAGGGAGGGACCACTGCCCATCCCCTGGTGGGTGGGGCCCAGAAAGCCATGCCTGCCACACTGGAGGCAGAGGGGCGGTACAGGAAGTACAAAAGGTGGACTCTGCAGCCCACTTGAGCTGCAGCCACCAAGGAAGATGGGTGCTTCCCACCTGCCCCTGGCATGGGAAGCTGAAGAGGACCTCTGCTGCCCCAAGGATTCGCCAGATCTTCCAGAGCTGTCAGTCACCCCAGAGCTGTCAGTCAATGCAGACCGAGTTGCTGCTGGACCTGCCATTGGCAATGCATCCCGGAGAAATGGAGGACGACCCCCAGATCCAGGTTCACCCCAAAGGGAGGGCAGGAAGTAGCCCGGGGCAGCCGACTGTAGTCTGGCTGAGTGGCTGCCTGATGCCAGGTCAGCGTGTTGCAGCCGGATCCCTGCTGACCCAGTGGCAGAACACTCTGCCCTCCACCACTCTTAGGGCCCTGAGCTGGGACCTGGTGAAGTAGGGTGGGCCTAGGTTCCCATACCCCCTGCTGCCACCCCACTCCTGGTTGTAGGTATGTGATAATAAGGAGGTGTGGCCTCCCTCCGAGATTGACAGGGAGGGACAGCCACACACTCCTACAGTATTTATACCGATATAGGTCTGTAGTATAGACCTGACCTGGGAAACCACTTACGTCGGCAAAATTTATGTTGCTCAGGGGTGCGGAAAAAAACACACACAGGCGACATAAGCATCGTCGGCATAAGTGGTAGTGTGCACAGCACTATGTTGGTGGGAAAGCTTCTCCCGCCGACGTAGCTACCACCGCTCGTTGGGGGTGGTTTCATTATGTCGACAGGAGAGCTTTCTCCCATCGGCACTACACGAGCAATCTTACAGCAGCACAGCTGCATTGGTACAGCTCTGCTGTTGTAAGGTCTCTCCTGTAGACATAGCCTGTGTGAAAAGTGTTCACCCAGAGGTGATAAGACAAAAACACTATTACTTGTGAGTGAACATTATCTCTGAGCTCGCAGTCCTCATCCTCAAAGGCAACCTGCACAATATCTTCAAAAGACAAGCCTGGGAGCTTAAACTCATAACTTTGCTTAGCAGTAAAAATCATGGGTTTAATAAAGACGGTGGATTTATGGCTTATTACAACAATCTGTTATCGACTAACAACCTCACTGCTCAGCTGCTTTCTCCCCCTCTTTCCCCCTCCCCTCCCCCACGACTGGAGGAGTGTTAACGAGCCACTTCCCCTTGAATAGTCCCTTGAAATGTGTGTTAACTACTTATGCAAAACAATCTGTGCCACCTTGTATTTAGCTGTGACACTGAGTAAGGACTTGTCTAGCCTCGCTCAGAGGTTAGAAAAAACACCCTCCTGAGCGCAGTAAGTTTCAGCGCTGTAAAGTGCCAGTGTAAACAGTGCACCAGCCCTGGGAGGAGCATTCCCAGCGCTGGGAGCTATGCCCCTCATGGAGCTGTTTTTTTTAGAGCCCTGGGAGAGCTCTCTTCCAGTGCTGCACTCCAACCACACAAGCCATGTTAAAGCGCTGCCGCAGCAGCGCTTTAACGTTGCCAGTGAAGATGTGCTCTAAGTTTTCCAGATCTGAAGAGGAGCTCTGTGTGGCTCAAACACTTGCCTCTTACCAACAGAAGTTGGTCCAACAAAAGATATTACCTCATCCACCTTGTCTCACTAAGGGGACTCTTATTCATGCATACACGAGCCATTGCCTAATACCTCATCCAGCGATCAGCACAGGAATCCTACTACTTTATCTTTGTTAGTATGTAAGCTGATATCAGAAATACTTTGAGAACTCTTTGCCTCCCGGAGTACTAGTAAAAAATCAATCCCATTAGAGTGGATGGATAACTGAACATTCCCATCTCATACTGCTTATATAGGATAACTCTCACTCTCCAAATTTAGCATGTTGAGAAATAAAGTTGATGGGCAACATTAATCCTCTCCCCTCTTCCTGCCCCCGCAGCATGTTTGCTTTCTCACACATTGGTGACATTTAATTTTACTGTCACTGAAGTTTGCATGAAGAAAATTTCTAAGTGCACAAGATTTTGCAGTGATCAGGTTTTATATTTGTATCAAGAGTGTGCATGTACTTATCTATCATAGACCAGAAACACCTCTCCTATCTGATTAGCATGAGTCAAATGGTGGATACCAATAACTTGAAGTAAACTGTTCTTGATCAATGTAGATATAGAAGTAATTTGCCAAAATACATAAATAAATAAAAACAAATAATTTTGAATAATGAATCTGCTCTCTGCTCACTGATAATCTGTGAGCAGAAAAGATTACACTCTTTAAAATAAAATTTTCATTGCAAACTGTTTGCTCAGCTTTAACTATATAAGCTAGCAAGGTAATTTCTGAAAGACATGAGCTGAATAAGAAGGTGGCTGCAGAATGACCATAATGAAAGTCAAACCTGGATGTTGAAACATTCACCACTTCTAGAAAAAACTACAAAAAATCAGGTCTACTTTTCACTGTACACACACTTGAGACTAGTGCTTAGTGCTACAAGGGAAATGCATTTTATTTTCCAAGAAAAATTACTAAGAAAATTAAACAGTTCTTTTCATCAAAAAGTTTTGCTAAATTTAGGGGAGGGAGATGTCAAAAAACAAAAAGCAAAGTTTGTTTTGGGGGGGGGGTTGAAAAAAACGATGTGAACCTACATTATGAAGGATTTTCCATTTTCTCAAAAATCACTTTTCATCCAAAAATTCTGAATTAAAATGTTTGGCCAACTCTACTAGTGTCCTACATCACATACTCCTGAGGGAATTCTGTGCCCCAAAAATGCAAATTGTATTTGTCAGTAAATAAATGTGGAGGCTCCAACATGGTAGTGGGGTGCATAAGCCACCAGCCGCACAGAGGTGGGAGATCACCCGGCAGCCCCCAACCCCCAGAACACCGACTCATCAGTGAGGCTGTACTTGACACAGTGCAAGGGCCAGGTCTGCCCCATAAACACCCCGGGGCCTTGCCCCTTCATGCCAGCCACACCAACTGTGGACAGGCAGGCTCAGCAGGAATCAAGTATGGGGGGATCCAGGTATGGGTTGAGAGGGTTCTTTGTCAGGCAACATGGGTGCAGGCAGGTCAGTGGGGGATCTAGATGCACAGGGGCAATGGGATTCTGCAGAAGGGTCCAGGTGAAGGTGGGTGGGACTCAACAGGGGGGTCTGGTTGCAGCTGGTTGGGGCTCAGTGGGATGGGGATCCAGGTGCAGGAGTCTTGCCAGGGTGGTCCAGGTGCAGGGGGGAATGGGGTTCATTGAGTGGGTATTCAAGTGTCAGGGGTAGAGCTCAGTGGGGTTCTGGGTATAGGGCATTCCAGATGCAGAGGTGAGGCTCAGCAACGTGGGTGAGCTCAGTAGAGGGGGGTTGGATATGGAGGGTCCAGATGCATGGGGTTGGATGGATGGGGGAACAGCTCCCTAAACAGTAACCCATTCTCCTGTGGCTGAAGAACAATGAGGGCTGGAAGCAGAGGGGGGGATCTTCCTTCAGCAAGGGGAAGTTTCTGGTAGTGGATCTGACCCAGACCTGGCTCTGAGCCTGGCACAGGACAAGAGCCTCACTCCACCCCCCACCACAGTGATTTACCTCTCCGCCAGCTGCTCCAGGTGCCTGAAATGACACACCCATGCTGCTGGGAAGGGATGCATGACCGCTCTTGCTGCTTCTCTTTGCTTCCCTGTCAGAAAATATATTTTTTTCTGCGAGGAGCAAAAAAAATCTGCGGGGGACATGAATTTTATGTGAGTACAGTAGTGCAGAATTCCCCCAAGAGTAATAATAGCCAGGTGAACATCATGTAGCTCTTTGTCCCCCGCTAGTGGATAAACTGTGTCTACAGGTTTGTGAGCCTGCCGCTGCCTTCAAGGTAATGGACTTTGCCCTTTAGCTCATGTTTTTAGATCCAAAATTCCAAAGTTCACCCCTGCATATGGCCTAGCCAGCGGTGTGTTTACATATCTTTGCTGTGACCTTCATTAAGGAGATAAAGCCAGAAGATGTTACTTCCACATTCATCTTCCATAAGTTTAACCATTCACTGGGCAGAGCACACATTTTGAAGGCATTAACCCCACATAAATGAGCAATACGAAAAGAACATGCATGTTATTTGCTTGTATCAGCCTCCCACCTGCCCCTCATGCCATTAGCCAATTGGGCAGGCCAGGTGCCTGAGAAACCTTGGAAAGAAGCTGCTGATACCAATTGGCTAGCAGTGAAGGAATTATGATGAAGATAGCAAGCAGCCTGTCGCAACCCACATATAAACACATACATGCTTAGGTCTTTTTATGCATAGCGAATCTTACCACACTGCCCTTGATCAACCACCCATCAGCCAACATCTAGCTACACATACATTGGTCACCTTCAGTGGCTTTAAGGTCACACCTTCTTAAATATTCCAAAAGCTACCATTACAGAGACAACTAAATAATACAGTAGATGAACAGGTGTATCTTGGGATGACTGTATTATGGACACAGAGCTAATTGTGTTAGGAAATCACTCTGTAGCCTTATGAGCTTAGAATTAGGTACCACAGAGAGGACACTAAAACAAGACCAAAATAGCTGAGCAGTTTTCTCTGTCTTAACCTTTTTAACTGGATGTGCCACCTAGCCTAGCAGACTCCTGTAAAGTGACCACAGGGGCCTTGTCCTTATGCAGTGCTGTTGACGAGTTACAGTATATGTGCATACCCCCCTATAAGTCTGTCCTTTAAAACAGTACAAGATGCCAGCCCAGAACATTAAACGCCAATATACTAGTCACTGGGAAAAGAAAATCAAATCCATCAACAATCTAAAGTGGATAGCACGTGACTATCACCCTAGCAGACACTTCACTATGGTGAAACGTACAAAACAAAGGGAGATTTGTGCCAAATGCTGAATCAGTGACCGTGGGAGGAAGGAGAGAGATGACAGAAATGACACTGCAACCTGTAACAACCTACCACCAGGTCAGGCATGAACACTGGCGACAAATGGAAACAGAGATCAGATCCCCAGCACAGAACCCTGTCCCAAGCAGATCCTCTAACACACACTGGAGGGGTCTGTCTTGCTTTTTCAACCCTTCAACATGCTCTAGCTTGTCATACCAATAAAGTCTCATTGAACTGAACTGTGGCCTGCATATTTACTGTGTGGAAAGCTATATCATTTGTTTCACATGCATGATTTTTATTTAAGTATGTCTCTTCTTCAAATGGCTGTGTTGGCTAGAGCTGTAAGGATGGCAGGTGTTTAATTTACCAAGCAGGACTGCAGTTGTCATCACAAGAGGAAGATCTCCTGCTCTCCAGACCTGAGCAGAAGCTGAAGCAGCCCTGGGTTTCATCAGTTAGAAGGAAGGGTTTTGCACTGGATTTTAAGGTAGGGGCAGACATTGGGATAATTCATGGCCACAGTAGATTCTTGGGAAAGGGAAGAAGCGAAATGGCAGGCTCCACCCGAAATACACCAGTAACAACGCAAGTGTCCTAGTCTAGAATTTTAATATATTTGCCAACTTCCATTCTTCATGCCTCCTTTCTTTCAAAGCCCAAAGTCCCAGATGCCAGATGAGACACAGCACGAGTTGATGGCAGAGAGCCTTTTTCCTCCCTCAATTTTCTTCATCTCTACAATGATTTGTGGTTTAAGATTAACAGATCTCTGGTGGGAGCTAAGAGAGCTGCTCTCTGTTGTAATGCAATGGCCTGCAAATGTGTCTAGGGAAACTGGAGGCCTCAGTGGACAGAGGCAATAATGATCAGTCTCATACAGTCGGGAATTAACTGAGTTAGATAACACCCATTGGGTACCATAACCTGGCTTCCCCTACACCTTTTCCTATTACATTCCCCATAGTTATGATTCTGACACTTGTTAACAGTAGTGTGGCAGCAGGTTACATAGGTGCTAGAACTAGGGCAGCGGGGGATGCTGCAGCATCCTCTGGCTTGAAGTGGTTTTCATTATACCCAGGATTTACAGTCTGGTTCAATGAGTCTCAGCACCCCACTATCAAAATTGTTCCAGCACCCACGGCAGGTTACACTGGCAGAGGCCTGTTCCAGTCTGGATCTGTCTGATGATGATGAAACTTTCACTGCAAGTGCTACAGAATTTACACACCGGGCCCAATTCCTCACTGCGCTAGCTTTACACCAATATACCTCCACTGAAATCAACTGAGTTACACTGGTAAAGCTGGAGAAAGTTGCGGCTGGTGAATTCAGCTCTCTATGTTGCAACTGGGAGCTAAACTGATAGTATTTCAGCCCCTAAAATAAAGGGCTCCAATGTGAGACACAGAACTGTGTCTCCCCCATGGATTAAGATTCTCAGGGCCAAACCCCAGTATAACCCCTTTAATAAGCTTAATCACATGCATAAAAGTTAAGCTCAGTTCAACAGGCATGTAAGTATTTTCCTATTAAAACAGGAAGATCAGATCCTCTCTCTATCAGCACTCTGGAGATCTAAGGTATTTGAAAAGAAAATACCTCTATAATATTTAACAGGATTAATGAACTTTCACCTTTCAGTGCAATTCACCCTACAATTTCAGCTCTGACTACAGAGTCCTACTCAATAAAACGTAGCCAAGCAGTTGCTCAGAGTAAGGCTTAGAATTAGAAGCCAGGTTTGGTTCGGTTTTAAGTCAGTCAACTTATCTGCATCAAGAGGTCTATCTGCACACAAAACATATACTAGCGAGAGCTTGGTTATTATTACCTTGACACTTAAAAATCTGGTACCAGTCCTTGCCAAACGCCAGTGATGATGAGCAGCTACATTGCAAAACTCAAATCCGTCTTTCAAAGTCTTCACCACTTTGCAAGCTGTCAAAATTCTTGTCATCTTGAATAGGTTGATTGGTAACTAAAGTTAAAAAAAAAAGAAAGAAAGAAAGAAATATCCTACTTGTATTTTTTTAGACTTAGATACAGGTAGTCAGGTACTTTTGCAAATTACAGTAAAGAAAACAGAGGAGCAGCCAGCGTGGTGGATTGACTGCACAGCACTCTCTTTTGCCTTCCCATTCTTTCTGGCATTAAAAGTCCTCAGTGTGGCCCCACCTTCTTCCCTCCCCTCCCCTGAAGAGCACTTACAACAGAGATGAACTGTGGTCATGTTGACTAGGTTGCATCATACATCGAATACTAACTGCTCCTGCTGGAGAACTGAAAGAATTGCAGGAAGCAACCAGAGAAATTCCTTATACATCGGCTTGTCAGAATTCAATTTTTATGTGTATAATTTTGACAAATATTGTCAATGTTTATTTAAGCATTTTTTCTATTTATATCACTTAAAATTTTAACATTTGCACAAAAATTATTGGGGGGGGGTAGGTCAACATCACACAAAAATATACAAAGTAAATATCCTTAAATCAAACTCTAACAAGTCCTCAGCAAGCATTTTTCTTACATTGCCTATCTGTAAATTTAGATGATTATCAATGGAAATATTTTTTCAACAATTTGTGTGTGTACTTTGAAACTGAAGTTTACACACATTCACCGATAAAAATCTAACCCTTCCAAACCAATTTATACAGTGAATAAATAGAGCTCAGATACACTAAGGCAATACCGTAGAATATTATTTAACAAGTAGATTAGGAACAGCTGCAATTATTCTTCCAATATTCTCCAGGACTGTATCATTAGAAAGATTTTTTTATCTATTAGGTTTCCTAGGGCTCTGGCGTGCAATGCTGGATATAGGTTACACATATTGGGCAAAAGGAGGGGGAAATATGTGGTTGCTACCAACATGTTACAAAAGAAAGCAGGAGAATGGTAAGCTTGTCAGCTCTTTGGGACAGGACCTTCTTTTGGTTCTGTAACTGTACAGCAGCTAGCACAACAGCAGGGTCCTAGTTCATGACTGGGGCGCCTAGATGCAGCTGCGCTACAAGTAACAATAAAAATATTTCTCAGCAAAGGTCACAAAGTCAGCTGCTGAAATGGACTCCGTGTGGTTTCCTAATTCTCACCAACCATCGGTGAGCATCATGTATGTCCTGCAACTCCGCAAGTTCCCCAAATGTAATGTCATTCCCCATTAGACAGAGTGGGGGAAATGTATAATGAACCCAAAAGCTGAGGGAAAAACATAAGTTTGTTTTCATACATTATTCATGATTTAAAACTGTGGGCCCAGTTTTAAAGCATGAATGCCTAAATAGGATCCCCGGCTCTCTCAAATGAACACTCAAAGTAGCAGGTAGACACACAAAACTGGGTGCTCAGCCCAGCACTCAGGCATATATTACGCCAACAGATTTGAGTGCCCTATGTATGCATCCACATTCTCTCAGCAATACATATGCAACTGGAAAAGCTTTAGCTGAACAGAATGCAAGTACCACAGGATAGCATTTCCTTCAGTTACCATGCACCGTGTTGCTAGTTTTAAGAGCTGGTGCCTGATATAAGAGAAGGAGAGGAGAAGACACTGGGAAAAGTCTACATGGTGGGGTCGTGCCCAGAATGTTGTGGGCCTGTATGGGAGAAGGGTTCAGAATTAAGAAGTGGCCATAGTGGCCAGAGGAAAGGAGATGGATGTAGTTGGGGAAATGGGAAAGCAAACCTCAGATCGGTTAGATAAGCACTACAGATGTAGGGGGCTTATCTGAATCCAGCCAGCAAACCTCTTGAATATTCACTCACCACTAGAGCTGCGGTGAGCAAAGGAAAACACTTCCAAAATCAAATTGTAGGCAGCCGTTCGATCTCAGATTCAAAGAGGGGAACGACAGGAGATGTTTTGCCAGGCAGCAGAATGCCCTTGATGCAGCCTGACAGTATATATTGAAGAGGGGACATGCACAAAGAAGGCAGGCATGCTCATGAATGAATGAATACCAAAAAAGTGCACTTTGTACTGGAAAGGTCATTCTGAACTCATGCAAACACACAACCTCATACACACAATTCATAAACTAGTATTTTTTCCTATGGACTCAGCATTGTGCATCTGTTAAGTTATATTCACACTATCACGGGTTATATTTAAAGCATTGGGTTGTTGTTTTTTAACTGTCATTGTGTTGGATAATATTCAGTGATTGAAAGTCAAAATCTGATTCTGCATTGTGGGTGGGTGACGTGATATCATTTATTCAACCAGCATTTGCTGGTGAGAGAGACAAGCTTTCGAGCTACAGGGAGCTCTTCTTCAGATCTGGGAAAGGGGCTCAGCGTGTTACAGCTAAACACAAGATCCAACAGAGAGTTAGCATAAGCAGTTAGAATAGGTGCTAAGGAACTATTTAAGGGGAAGTGGCTAGTAGTCATTGTTAGCCATTTTTCTTTGGTTTTTGGTATATTTAGGTACAAATTCTGCTCCCAATTTTACTTTGTGAATCTCCATTGAAGTCAGAGGAGTTAGGCCATATCTACACTATCACTTATGTCAGCAAAACCTGTGTCACTTAGGGGTGTGAAAAAACCACACCCCTGAGTGACCTAAGTTTAGTCGGCATAAGTGCTCGTATACACAGTGCTATGTCGGTGGGAGAGCTTCTCCTGCCAACACAGCTACTGCCTATTGTTGAGGTGGTTTTATTATGTCTCTGGGAGTGCTCTCTCCCGTTGACAGAGAGCAGCTATACAAGCACAGCTGCATCAGTACAGCTGTGCCGTGTAAGTTTGTTAGTGTAGACATGTCCTGAATAGTTTACTTGAACAACAGAGTAAAGTTTGGCCCAAATAGTTTACTCCCTTGACACATTATTTGTGAATTTGTACTTGTCACAGGACACCTCAGTCACTACCCAGTGTACTTTGCTGCCTGGCCAGTTCATGTGGCCTCACTGTCACAAACACACCCCAGGTTATTACCCTTCCACCAGCTCGGTATTTATTCTTTTTTTACAAAGTATCACAGCATACTGCAGGCTTACAGCAAGAAGTCATTTCTCCACAGCCTTCACTCCTCAGCCCAGGCTCACCTCTGAGCCTTCCTTCTGAGCTTCCCCTTGCTTCCTGTTCCTTCCACTTACATCCTCCCAATTACACCATAAGTCCAGTGATTGCCACCCAGGTACTAATGATCTCCCAACACAAAGTGTGTAATTGCTCAGAGCTGAGCCTACAGCCTTCTTCATGCTGCAGCAACATCAGTGAGCAGCGTGCCACTTATAGTGCCCTGTCACTACTAAGAGTGTCTTGTCTCTCTCTCACACACACACACATACATCACACCCCTTCATTTCACTTGAGGCCTTTTTTTGCCTCTGGAAGAGGTCTTCTTTGCTGCCCAGATCCTACCCTCTTTAAAGGGTTGGTATTCTACTGAGGGTTCCTGTTCCCTTTGGGGCTGGCCTTCCATGGACCACTAGGGAGGGTCTCCTGCTTTCCACCCACAGAAGACACACCTAGACGGTGGAGATTTCCCCCACAGCTCCACCTCTGCCCATTGGTCATCTCACCAATCACAACCCACAGATCTTTCTTCCAGATTACTTTGCTCTTAGCTTATATCTACCCGTGTGAATTGTCCCTCTAGAGCTACCACCTCACGATCCCTCTCTTCCCCCGTCTTATCTTCCCGCTGGTTCAGGACTATCAGGGTAGGTTCACCCACCAAAGCTTCCTTGTCAGGACCCCTCTCTTCGACTTGTTCTCCATCTTGTGCCTTGACTTGGACTTGTCCTCCCAGGAGCCAGCAGAGCCTCCTCCCTCCTTCTCTTCTAGATGTCCCTGATCTAGCACACTCTGTTCCACTGCCCCTCCTCACATTTTACTCATCCCTCCAGTGTCCTCCAGTGTCTCACATCTTTCTGAGCATGTTACCACATTTCTAGGGTTCTCATGCACTGGACCTGGAGAACTCCCTGAAGTGTCCACACTCATGAGCTTTTTGTGCTGTCCCACTGGTTGGGGTCCCTTCCCCCAGCATCTACCCTTTTCACACAAGGGGAATGAGGTCCCCTCTCTTCCTAACATTACCGAGTAAGGCAACAACTTTACTATCCCTACCCTTTCCCACCTAAACTTTCCTTCTACTTCCAAGGGAATAACCAACGCAGGATAAGTGCGCTTTTCCCATGTGTACAATAAATCATTATCGGCATCCCTTCCTGTCGCCACTGCAGCCTAACCAGGAAGCTCCATACACAGAAACACTCTGCTGCTGAATCTGCAACATCCCTTGTCATTCTTCAGCCTACTTTGACAGGAATCGTCCTTATCCCTGGTCCCCCTTTTATACCTGGTCACCAACAGAACTCTGTGAACCTGAAATCCATGAAGGGGCACTCTCTCTTTATGTGTCCTCCGCCCCTGCACAGGGGGCAAGCTATTGTGTGGGCAATTGGGGCCCCTTTGTTAGTCTGGGGCATCTCTTCTTGGGCTTCACAGCATGAGGTTCTTCAACCTTCTTCCCCTGGTCCTTGGTACTAGGGCTACGGAGCTCTTTCCATGGAAAGTCTGCCTCCACATATTCCTCTCTTAATTTTACCGCCGCCTCTTATGATTCTGGCTGATGCCTCCCTTGTAGTCTCGGGAATGCTGTGTGTAAACTGTTCCAGAGGGCCTCAGTCTCCTGTCTATCCAGCTGTACCCATCAAATGGCTCAGTCTGACAATTTCTGCAAAGGCCATAGGGACATATCCTGCCATTCCACCTGGGATGCCCTGAATTTTTGGCTGTATTTCTTTGTTGACAAGCCTGCCCTGTCTAAAATAGCAGCCTTCAGCGTATCATAATCTTTCTCCTGACGCTCACTCAGGGCCACATCAGCATCCTGAGCATCATCAGCCAGATGAGGGGCAAGTCAAAGGTCTTGTCCCATCTGAAGCTAGTAGCAAGAAGAAAGGAACAGAGTCATCCCATGGTGCCATCTTACATAGTCTCAAGCCCATCATTCACCAGCCTCTGCAGCAGCTGTTGCTGTATCCGGGTCTGTTACTTGAAGAAGTCTTGCAAGGTTTGTGGCTGCCCCACCTGCCAACCCAGAAGGGCTTTCCCATCCGCCTGCTGGATCTTCTGCATCTCCTCTTCTTGTTCCACTAGACAGTGCAGCATCTCGTCTCTGGTGTCCACCTCACCTGCCTTCGCACAGGTTACCCCTCAAGATTCCTTCTCTCAGCTGCAAGAGTTAATACTCCTGGACAAGCCCCCACTTGTCACAGGGCACGTCTGTCACTACCCAGTGTACTTCACTGCTTGGCCAGTTCATGTGGCCTCAGGGTCACAAACACACCCCAGGTTTTTACCCTTTCACCAGCTCGGTATTTATTCTTTCCTTACAAAGTATCACAACGTACTGCAGGCTTACAGCAAGAGGTGTCTTCCCCACACCCTTCACTCTGCAGCCCAGGCTCACCCCTGAGCTTTCCTTCCAAGCTTCCCCTTGCTTCCCGGTCCTTCCACTTATATCCCCCCAATTATGCCGTTAGCCCAGGTGCTCATCATCTCCCAACACAAAGTGTGTAATTGCTCAGAGCCTGCAGCCTTCTTCATGCTGCAGCAACATCAGTGCCCAGCATGCTATGTATAGTGCCCTGTCACTGCTACTAGTGCCCTGTCGTGGTATTGTACGAATGAGCTGCTCTGGTAGAAAAAATAATGCTGTTATTATTTTATTACTGTAGTGCTTGGGTGTTGGACTAGCACCCCTCTGTGCTAGGTGCTGTACAAACACACAATACAATGGTCTTTCTTGTAGGACCGGTCCTCCCCGAATGCATAGTGGTGCGAGTGAGTATGCGGAACTACACTACCTGTATTTCTTAATACCATTCCCTCTCTATTATTAAAAAACGGATTAGTAAAGTCTATTAACAAGCTCTCCAGGGACCAAAAGGAGATTACCCCTCAAATCTTGGAACCACTTCCCTTTCCAAAGTCACAGTAATTGCATAAGGCAGGAGAAGCAACCCATTCGCAAAGACCAGGAAACAACTCCCAAATTATGTGGTATGATGTCAGGATGATAAAATAGAAGTGATGAACCGCTGACTTTCTACAGCCAGCAAATGCATCAGGCATTGCTACGAGGGCTCTTAAACAAGTCATTAGTCTGTTCCTATTGAGGGCAGCATTTAAACACTTACTTAACTTAAAGCACATGCTTAAATGTGATTGCAATGGGACTTAAGCATATGCTTAAAGTTAAGCACATGTTTAAGTACTGTCCTGAATAGGATTGTTGTCTTGAGTCAAAGCCAAAATGGGAATAATCGAGAGAAAGAAACAGTATAGGAAAAATAAAGTGTATCTGATTTTTCTATAAGGGAACCTCACTGTTAGAGCTAACACTTTTATTAGATAAGATTTGAGTTTGGGCGGTGGGGAGAGGGTTGTTTTTTGCCAGTATGTTTCCTTCCCTCTCCTCATCCCTTCTATGGGTCAGTTTAAATTTGTCCCAGGGCTCCAGGATAAAGGACATACATTTGAGAGGTTAGAGACTTTAAAGCCATGAAGCCAGAAGATCTGTTAGACAGTAACATCTAAAATACTGAAAAACAAATCTGAAGAGGGTGATCAGTGTTATTTAGATGTCATTATACTGGAAAATAGTCTTTTTTAAACATTTTTTTTGGAGGGGGAGGAGGGAGCTGAACTTTATTTTACATTTATTTACAGTGTCCTGCCTAGGTTCAGAGTAGAAGGAGGAGGGAAATGTGCATATTAAACAGAGATACATTTTTAAATTGTTCTAAGTGTAAAACCCAGAAGCGAACCTTTAAGGTTTCTCAAACTGGTCACTCAAATGTAGAATCACCTAAAATCACTAGTCACTTGTGAAAATCTTGGCTGTAACTGATCACTAATTCAGTCAAAATAAAATTAGAGTGGAACTTTCCTCAGAGGCCTGCTCCTGTCCCCGTTGAGATCAATGACTGCAGAATTGGGACCATACTGAATGAAGCTTGTTCTACCCAAAAAATCCCCAGAAAACCTATTTCATTATGCACAGAGGTTCCCAACAGCCAGAACTGCAGTTCATTCATTGCTGAGCATGAAAACTACAGGAAGGTTTCATTCTACTTGAACTGAGCTTCACCGTAGCAGAGCTCACTAGAAGGGAAAGTTCAAATTCCACAGGAAGTCAGACTTCATGTCACTGTCCTGCATTGGGGGCGGAAGGAAGAGATCCATACGTATGCAACCTGCTAGATCCAATACTGTGCAGCCTTTCTGCTGCTTAGAGACTGGAACATGGTGACCAGATGTCCCGATTTGGTACGGACAGTCCCAATTTTTGGCTCTTTTTCTTACATAGGCTCATATTACCCTCCACCCCCGTCCCGATTTTTCACATTTGCTGTCTGGTCACCCTAGACTGGAGAAACAGCTGCTTCCCTTCCACGAGGTTTCCTGGCCCCTGGATCCATGTAAATTAGCTCCAGTGATCCATCCCTGTTTTACCCCCAATACTACCCTCTTCACTAGTAGATTCAGAATTGGCATGCACCTCATTCTGTGGAGCCCGGGGACCACAATACATCAACACACCTACGCTCATGCTTAACTTTAAGCACATAACTCATTCCATTTCAGCATACATTTAAGTGCTTTGTTGGATTAGGGCCATGATGTGCAACAGCCTGCTTGCATAGCCACCCTACTTGTGCCTCCTGGCAGAAGGGTCCATGCAGATCTCATGAGACCTATGGCCCTGGCTGGGCCAGCCACCAGTGAGGGAACATCCAGAATCAAAAAAAAAAAAAAAAAAAAAAAAAATCAGTCAGCTGCTTTGTGCAGTAACCATGGACTCAGCGATTCCACCTTCCACTAAGACACACAATAGAAGCAAACAGCTTGAGTGGAAAGGGGTTTTCTTTTTATCTGAAGAGTGCAAATAGGCAAATAAGTTAAGCAAGGCTCTGAATGTAACCAGTGATCATGAGAAGGGGTTATCTGAAGTCAATCAATGAGTTATCTGATGGGGGTGGCGTGAGCGGGATTATCATCATTCTAAATTAAACAGATTTCTTTTGCAAAAAAAATACTCCCTGCAAATAGGACATTTTGCAATACACTTTGTAGTGGCTGACCAGGACAATAGGTCATGCTTAGGGTCATGGTGGGAAATTCTGCTTATAAAATAGGACTGATATACCTTAGTGTGGCAAAGTACCTGTCTCTCCTCTGCTAGCTCAGTCCTTCTTAGCCTTGGAGACACAGGCTTGGGGCAAAGCAAAAGCCCTTCCCAGTCGTACAGGGTCTGGCTGATCCCTTCTCAGTCAGCCCCTTGCTCTGTTTTCCTCTCCTTCTGGGGAGAGTGCAATCTGCCTTGCAAGAAGAATCTCAGAGTTCAGCTGCCCCTACTCGCTGGCAGCTACTCTACTTCTCTCCTCCCCTCCCTGCTTCCCTGCCAGGGAGAGTTTAAAAAGGTCTCCAGCAATTGGGGCCAGCTGAAACTAATTAGTTCCCTGGTAACCCCTGTTCCAGCTGAACCTTATTCCTCCATGGCTATCCTCCCTCAATGGATAGGAAGAGGCCTTTTAAGTCTTCTGGGACTAATTACTACCCCTCTCCTGGTAGCTAATTGTCCTGAGTTTGCCACACTTATATAATTTCACACCCATGCACACACCAGTGGTCATGAGTTTGACACACCCCTTCTGATTTTATAAGTCCAGTTTTGCATCCACAAAATTGTGCCCATCATTTTGCAAATAATTACAAGACCAAATAATTACACACCAGAGCCTTAGCTGTCATAACTCAAGGTAATAAAAATACTACCTCACTCTGCACCATAGCTCTCAAAATCCTTTACTAAAGGAGGTAATGGCCATTATCCCCATTTTACAAAAGAGAAAACTGAGGCACAGATCCATGAAGTGACTTGCCCAAGGTTATCCAGCAGGCCAGTGGCAAAGCTGAAAATAGAATCAACATCTCCTGAGTTCCAGTGCATTCTCCTATCCACAGTGAGCCACAGTGCCTCTGTCAGTGAAACGACACTGATTTACACTATGTTTAGCTATATGACTGTGCCCATAAATCTGGTACAAAGATGTTATAGTTTGGCCTGCAGTCAATCAATGACCTAAGCTGTATTCAGAGACAGGCTGGTTTGAGATCTTTAAAAGTCAGGCCCACTCTTTGCTTTAATAACCAGACTGAAAAAAAGTTAAAGGGTCTCTATGCTCAATTCCCCTGCTTGACCCTGCACTTCCACTGACCTATATCCTTTGAGTGCATGTTCCCCTTTGTGTGTCATTTCTGCTGGTAATCCCCATGAATGAGATATAGAATTCCCCATTCATCCATATGTACAGGTTGATCAACTGATCCAGAGTTTAAACCATCAGGGCTTAGAGAACTCAACAACTGTTTTTTCATGGCTCACCTGTCAGAGTGGGATGTGTGTGATCAATTTAGGACCAGGGGCTAAAAGTCTGTGAGGAAAATGGATGCAATGCGAGGATAAGGAGTAAACAGCTGTTTGTTTTCATGCTAGCACTTGAGCAGTGGGTAGAAAGGCCTGACATGGATTTGAAATGCTCTGGCACATATGAGTCTGGCTTTTTTATTGCTATTGTTTGTATTACAATAGCACCTACAGGCAGGGTTGCCACCTTTCTAATGGCTGTACCCTCGAGGCCCTGCCCCTTCCTCTGCCTCTCCCCCCTCCTCCCAGGCCCCACCCCTGCTCTGCCTCTTCCCCCCAGATTAAAAAAATGGACACCAGGGCTTGTCAATGGCACTGGGACACACAAGCCGAAACCAGGACTGTCCAGGTGAAAACCAGATGGGTGGCAACCCTACCTAGAGGCCTCAGCTGAGATCAGAGCCTCATAGTGCTAGATCCTGTACACACACACACAGACACACACACACACACACGAACAGAGCTGAATTCAACACAATTTAATTCAATAAAGATAAGTGCAAAGTACTTCCCTGAGGAAGGAAAGATCAAATGGACAACTACAAAATTGGGGAATAACTGGCTAGGTGATAGTGCTGCTGAAAAGGATCTGGGAGTGATAGTGGGTCACAAATTTAATATGAGCCAATAGTGCGATGCTGTTGCAAAACAGGCTAATTTCATTCTGGGGTGTTGAGATGGGGTGTGTTCTCCACACTCACCCTGAAGGGGTTAACATAGGCCAGATGGGCCAATTCACTGACTAGGCTGCAAGCTGGTGGATATTTACGCTGAGAGGAGAGCGCTGATTAAGCAGAGGAACAGGAGGGGCTTCTATAAAACCAGGGAGCTGGTGGTAGCCAGGGGGCTGCAACTTCCGGGACCTTGCTTGACGATTGTAGTACGTCCGTTGTGCCCTTGGGCCTTCTCCATGTGTTCCGCGCACAAGGGGGTGACTCGGGCTATTCGGTCTTTCATTGCAGCACCATGTTCCACAATGTTTCTCCCCGGGTTCGGCTGTTCTTCCCAGTCTTCTTTAGCCAGGTCCAGTATGCCCCTGGGGTGTCGACCATATAACAGCTCGTAGGGGGAGAATCCAGTGGAAGCCTGAGGAACTTCCCGTACGGCAAACAGTACATAAGGTAGCAGGGCATCCCAGTCTTTTCCGTCGCAACTAATCACCTTCCGTAACATGTTCTTCAATGTCCTATTAAAACGTTTAACTAGGCCATTGGTCTGGGGATGGTAGACCGATGTTCTGAGGGTCCGTATGTGGAGTATGGTGCACAAGTCCTTCATCAGTTTAGAAACAAAGGGGTTCCCTTGGTCCGTCAGGATCTCCTTAGGTATCCCTACCCTGGAGAATATCTGGACTAATTCTTTGGCTATGGTCTTGGACATGGTATTCCATAGGGGGATGGCCTCGGGGTATCGGGTGGCATAATCTAGTACTACCAGGATGTACTGATGGCCCCAGGCTGACTTTTCCAATGGCCCCACTATGTCCATAGCTATTCGCTCGAATGGAACCTCAATAATTGGCAGAGGTACCAGAGGGGCCCTTAAGTATGGTCAGGGCCCATGTATTTGGCATTCCGGACAGGAGGAGCAATATCGCCAGACGGCCGCATAAATACCAGGCTAGAAAAACCTCTGTAGAATGTGATCGAGGGTCTTATCCATCCCTAGATGGGCCCCAAACAGATGACTGTGGGCCAGATCCATTACCGCTCTTTGATGCTTCCGGGGGACCAAGAGTTGTTCGATGACTTGCTCTTGGACACGGACTACTCTATACAGCAGATCTTTTTTAATCATATAATATGGCCCTGGGCCCTTAGCTCTCCCCTCCACTGGGACCCCATTTACCTCGACTACTTCCTTAAAAATGTTGTGGTATATGGGATCATTGGCCTGATCCTGACCAAAATTCCTGCGTGCGGTCCCTATTTGCCCCATTTTGGGGGGGTCCACCTCCGTCTCCCCCTCAGGGACAGCCCCTGGGGAACCCGGTCCAACAATTGGGTTGTAGTTGGCCGACCCAGTCCCGCTGTCAGCTGAGTCCCTTCTTTTCCCTGCCAGTGTAAGCGTCAGGTACCGGGTCAGGATCCTCGTCCCCCTCCTTTTATCGGCCCTCCGTTCCCTCCGAGTCTTCCTGGACTTCCCTGGTGGGAAGAACACATCCTGGCTAAACTCGCGGAAGGCGGGGGGAGGGTCCCCTATCTGGGCCACCCTTTGGGTCCCAGGGTCCTTCTTTTCCTCTTCCTCGTCTCCGGGGAGTAGGCCATCAAACCCAGGGAAGTCTCGTCCGATAAGGACAGGGTAAGCGAGTTTCAGAACGACTTCCACTGTCAACTCAGTGGGGTTTCCAAGAATTTCTACATGTACGGGGATGGTCGGGTAATAGCTGATATCCCCATGTACACAGGATATTCCCGAGCGTTTGGCCTGGGATAGTTGGCCCGGCCTGACCAGCTTCCGTGAGACCAGTGTGACTGCACTTCCCAAGTCTATTAATGCCGTGGTCTCTATACCGTTCAGCTTAACGGGCCTAGTGTATTTATGAGGGACCATCGCAACCCCGACTAGACTTATTAGCTTGCATGGTCCCCCTATATCTCCCAGTTCACACTGCATAGGCTCTCCTAGATTAGGGCACTGGGCAGCAATATGCCCTAATTCACCACAGGCATAACGTCGATACCCCACCCGGGGCAGCCCCCTATTTTTCGGGCTGCTGGGATTTATCCCCTGAGCCTTTCTTCCCCAGTCCTCCAGTCTCTCCGGGACTGCCGGCGGCTCTTCCGCCTCCCCTCCATTTTCTGGCCTGGAGCTAGGGCAAACTGGGGCCTCAGTGCCGAGGCTGGTCTCCAATTCTGGCGCCTTCCTCCCCCGGTGGTCTAAGAAAGTTCTTGCGCTGCTAAGTGTCTCTCCACGAGAGCAACTAGATCGTCGTAAGAGGAGAGATCATTTAGGGGGACTCACCCCCGTATGTTCGGCGGCAACCCTCTCATGTACCTGTCCAAAACCAGGATTTCCAGTACCTTCTCCAGCCCATGGGCCTTGGGGCTGAGCCACTTCCGAGCAAGGTGTATCAAGTCAAATAGCTGGGACCTCGGTGCTTTGTCCTCCCGGTACTTCCACTCATGGAAGCGCTGAGCCCTTATGGCTGGCGTCACGCCTGCCCTCGCCAGGATTTCCGCCTTCAGTTGAGGGTAATCCATAGCTGCTTCTGCAGTCATGTCAAAGTAGGCTTTCTGGGCCTCCCCACACAGGAAAGGAGCCAGCAGACCTGCCCACTGGTCTCGGGGCCAGGCCTCCCGCAGCGCCGTCCTCTTGAACGCAAGGAGATATGCCTCTACATCGTCATCTGTTGTCATCTTCTGTAAATAGTTGCTCGCCCGTAGCGGCCGCTTCCACTGGGCCCCGTGCGTCATCGTGGTCAGGGCCTTCAACTGGTTCACTACCTCAGTCAGGGTGGCTCGATCTTGGGCTGCCTGGCTCATCAGCAGCTGGTTGGTCTCCTGTTGGACCCATACGGACTCTCGCTGGGCCGCCACCTGTACCCTGGTAGCCTCTTGTTGAGCAGCGGTGGCCTGCATCAATGCCTTCAGTACATCCTCCATTTAAAAAAAAAAAAAAAAAAATTTTTTTTTTTTTTGTGAGTTTACTTTGCCCTGTGATGGCTCGCCACAGAGCCTCACTCACTAGTACATCCCACCCCTGACACCACGTGTGGCAAAGTACCTGTCTCTCTTCTGCTAGCTCAGTCCTTCTTAGCCTTGGAGACACAGGCTTGGGGCAAAGCAAAAGCCCTTCCCAGTCGTACAGGGTCTGGCTGATCCCTTCTCAGTCAGCCCCTTGCTCTGTTTTCCTCTCCTTCTGGGGAGAGTGCAATCTGCCTTGCAAGAAGAATCTCAGAGTTCAGCTGCCCCTACTCGCTGGCAGCTACTCTACTTCTCTCCTCCCCTCCCTGCTTCCCTGCCAGGGAGAGTTTAAAAAGGTCTCCAGCAATTGGGGCCAGCTGAAACTAATTAGTTCCCTGGTAACCCCTGTTCCAGCTGAACCTTATTCCTCCATGGCTATCCTCCCTCAATGGATAGGAAGAGGCCTTTTAAGTCTTCTGGGACTAATTACTACCCCTCTCCTGGTAGCTAATTGTCCTGAGTTTGCCACACTTATATAATTTCACACCCATGCACACACCAGTGGTCATGAGTTTGACACACCCCTTCTGATTTTATAAGTCCAGTTTTGCATCCACAAAATTGTGCCCATCATTTTGCAAATAATTACAAGACCAAATAATTACACACCAGAGCCTTAGCTGTCATAACTCAAGGTAATAAAAATACTACCTCACTCTGCACCATAGCTCTCAAAATCCTTTACTAAAGGAGGTAATGGCCATTATCCCCATTTTACAAAAGAGAAAACTGAGGCACAGATCCATGAAGTGACTTGCCCAAGGTTATCCAGCAGGCCAGTGGCAAAGCTGAAAATAGAATCAACATCTCCTGAGTTCCAGTGCATTCTCCTATCCACAGTGAGCCACAGTGCCTCTGTCAGTGAAACGACACTGATTTACACTATGTTTAGCTATATGACTGTGCCCATAAATCTGGTACAAAGATGTTATAGTTTGGCCTGCAGTCAATCAATGACCTAAGCTGTATTCAGAGACAGGCTGGTTTGAGATCTTTAAAAGTCAGGCCCACTCTTTGCTTTAATAACCAGACTGAAAAAAAGTTAAAGGGTCTCTATGCTCAATTCCCCTGCTTGACCCTGCACTTCCACTGACCTATATCCTTTGAGTGCATGTTCCCCTTTGTGTGTCATTTCTGCTGGTAATCCCCATGAATGAGATATAGAATTCCCCATTCATCCATATGTACAGGTTGATCAACTGATCCAGAGTTTAAACCATCAGGGCTTAGAGAACTCAACAACTGTTTTTTCATGGCTCACCTGTCAGAGTGGGATGTGTGTGATCAATTTAGGACCAGGGGCTAAAAGTCTGTGAGGAAAATGGATGCAATGCGAGGATAAGGAGTAAACAGCTGTTTGTTTTCATGCTAGCACTTGAGCAGTGGGTAGAAAGGCCTGACATGGATTTGAAATGCTCTGGCACATATGAGTCTGGCTTTTTTATTGCTATTGTTTGTATTACAATAGCACCTACAGGCAGGGTTGCCACCTTTCTAATGGCTGTACCCTCGAGGCCCTGCCCCTTCCTCTGCCTCTCCCCCCTCCTCCCAGGCCCCACCCCTGCTCTGCCTCTTCCCCCCAGATTAAAAAAATGGACACCAGGGCTTGTCAATGGCACTGGGACACACAAGCCGAAACCAGGACTGTCCAGGTGAAAACCAGATGGGTGGCAACCCTACCTAGAGGCCTCAGCTGAGATCAGAGCCTCATAGTGCTAGATCCTGTACACACACACACAGACACACACACACACACACGAACAGAGCTGAATTCAACACAATTTAATTCAATAAAGATAAGTGCAAAGTACTTCCCTGAGGAAGGAAAGATCAAATGGACAACTACAAAATTGGGGAATAACTGGCTAGGTGATAGTGCTGCTGAAAAGGATCTGGGAGTGATAGTGGGTCACAAATTTAATATGAGCCAATAGTGCGATGCTGTTGCAAAACAGGCTAATTTCATTCTGGGGTGTTGAGATGGGGTGTGTTCTCCACACTCACCCTGAAGGGGTTAACATAGGCCAGATGGGCCAATTCACTGACTAGGCTGCAAGCTGGTGGATATTTACGCTGAGAGGAGAGCGCTGATTAAGCAGAGGAACAGGAGGGGCTTCTATAAAACCAGGGAGCTGGTGGTAGCCAGGGGGCTGCAATCACTCTCCTAGGGATAAGGGAGAGAAAGGGGTTTTGGACCGAAGAGGAAGGGTTTGTCTAGCAGACCCGGGTGATAAGGGCATAGCTAGGATGCAGAATGCAAGCCTAGGATAGGCAAGGTAGGAAGTGGTCCAGGGGAGAGGCAGGAAGGTTTGTAGTAGTAGAGACCCGGGCTGCTGGAGATAGGGCCTGTACACTGGAAGCCAGAGTTCCCCCTAGCAGCCATTGAATGAGTGGCCCAGTCTCGACTGTGATCTTGAAGACTGTCCAGGAGCATTCATCCCAGTCACAGAGGGAGTGACCAGGACCGGGGCTAGGGGTTTTAGCGCCCTAGGCACATGGCACTTTTGCCACCCCACACGCTGGTCCCACGGCTCCGGTGGAGCTGCCGCAGTCGTGGCTGCGGACGGTCGGCTGCTCCTGCGGCTCCGGTGGAGCTGCCGCAGTCGTGGCTCCGGACGGTCGGCTGCTCCTGTGGCTCTGGTGGAGCTGCCGCAGTCACCAGAGCCGCAGTCACCGGAGCCACCTGCAGCCCCCTCCGGCAAAACGCCGCTCACCAATAATCCTGGTGCCCTAGGCAATTGCCTAGGCTGCCTAAATGGAAGCGCCAGCTCTGGGAGTGACTCACCCAGGACAGTGGATGTAAGGACTGCCTGGGATGCTGTGGAGGACTTTAATAGAACCCCAGAAGGGGTGGACTATTGTGACTTGGCTGGAGCACTAAGCTACAAAGACAAGGCGCTGCAGCTCGTGACGAGCAAGAGAGAGGCTGCAGAGCAAGACAATGGGCCAAGAAACCACAGGAAAAGGGAGTTAGGCTGAAAGAGCTAATCCCCAGAGTGGCCAGGAAGAGGCACCTCTAGCAGTGACAAGTGAACTCTGTGACAATGTGGTGGAGAATGCAGGCAGGCCTTGTTGCTGTCCCCCCTTGTTCTCCACTGGGGACTCTTTTTGATTATCCTGGGTGTGGTCAAATCACCCTCCTTCTTCCCTGAGTCAAGTCCCTGAATTATTGGGAATTCTTTCCTGGGAAAGTCTGCATCCACTAACTCTTCTGCAAGCTTTACCGTTTCCTCCAGGGTCACTGGCTGGATTGGCTGGTCCCTCTGGCCCCAAATGTGTGCGCTTTCGGGAGGTTCTGGAGAAATTGCACCAATGTTATCAAGTCTATTTTTTCCTCCACACTTGGGGTGTCTGGCCTTAGCCAGTGAATTGCCCAGTCTGTTATTTTTTGCACAAACACTCTGGGTTGCCTCCAGTCCATTTAGTGGCCCAAAATTTCTGTCATTTTTTGACCAAGAGGCCAACCCAGTCCAGTATAGGTGCCTTTACCCTTATCATAGTCCTGGGCCTGTTCCTCCCTCAGGGCCATAGAGGCCGCCTGGTCTTCTCTTTACAAACAAAATGCCACTTGGAGGGCCCACAATCCCTTATTCCATCAGGCTTTCATTGCTACCCTCTCAAAAGTTAGTAAAAGCGCGTCAGGGTCATCTGTGCAGCCTGTCTTACACAGGCTCACCTCCTATGTCCCATGCTGTTCTGTATCACGGGATTCACCCGGCCCTGTATTAGTCGCTGCTGCACCTGCACCTGTTCCTTTATCAACTCTTTCAGACTCTTCTGCTGCTCCACCTGCCATGCAAGGAAGGGCTGCTGTTCCATCTGATAGGATTCCTGGAACGAATGCATAGCCCTCTGCATCACTCTTTGTTGACCCACCAACCATTATAGGGTCTGCTCCATTGCCCGAACACTGACTCCTCGCACTGGCTTTTCCAGTCTGGTCTTCTGTCACCATCAATTGGGAAATCACACTCCCAGACAAGCCACCGTGTGTAACAGGACATACGTATTTTTCGCTCCATAAGACGCGCAGACATTTCCCCTTACTTTTGAGGAGAAAAAAAGTGCGTCTTATGGAGCGAAAAATACGGTAGCTTCCTCCCCATGGAAACTGTACAGACTCCGCTGAGCATGCACTCAGTACCTTTTATTTCTAGCTCCCTCCACCAATCCTAGCCCAGACGTATTGACAGGAGTCTTGCATGTAAGACACGGAGCATAACTGTCCAGCTCTACTTGACACTGGTGAGGCCTCAGATAGAGAACTGTGTCCAGTTCTGGGGTGCTACAGTGTAAGAAAGTTGGACAAATTTGAGAGCATTCAGAGGAAAGCAACAAACATGATAGAAAATTTAGAAAATCCAACCTATGAGGAAAGGTTAAAAAACTGGGCATGTTTAGTCTTGAGAAAAGAAGACTGAGAGGAGACCTAATAACAGTCTTCAAATTTGTTAGGGCTGTTATCAATTGTTCTCCCTGTCCACTGAAGGTGGAACAACAAGTAACGGGCTTAATCTGTAGCAAGAGAGATTTAGGTTAGAGATTAGGAAAACTTTCTAACTATAAAATTAGTTATGCTCTGGAATAGGTTTCCAAGGGCTGCTGTGGATCTTCATTATTGGAGGATTTTAAAAACAGGCTGGACAAACAGCTGTCAGGATTGGTCTAGGTTTACTTGGTCCTGCCACAGCACCCAGGGCTGGAGTAGGTGATCTCTCACAAACCCTTCCAGCCCTCCATTTCTATGATTGTATTGTAAGGGTATGTCTACACTGCACGATTATTTCGAATTAGCTTAAACCGATATTACAAAACAGATCTAATAAAATCGGTTTAGCGCGTCCACAGTGGGATCCCGAAATCGATCTCTGGCTTCCCGTTACGCTTGTCACGCAGCGCTGTGTATCCTGGAGTTTTTTATTCAAACGCTTTGGGAGGAGTTCCGAAATCGATTTAAGGAGCCGTTTAACTCGATATTAATGACGACGTCGTGTGAACGGATACAGCGTTAAATCGGTATATCGGCCATTAAACCGATTTAAAGTCGCAGTGTAGACCTGGCCTAAGAGACAGTCCTTGCCCAGATGACTTTACAGTCTAAATCAGTGATGAGCAATCTGCAGCCAATGGGAGCTGTTGGAAGCAGCACAAGCCGCAAGGACGTGCTGGCCGCTGCTTCCTGCAGCTCCCATTGGCCAGGAACGGCCAACTGCTGCCACTGGGAACTGTGGGCAGCTATGCAAATGTAAACAAACTGTCTGGTGGCCCGCCAGCGGATTACCCTGACAGGTCGCAGGTTTCCCACCACTGGTCTAAATGGATAAGACAAAGTGGGAGAGGTGAAAGAGAAGCATCGAGAGGGAAAGTGACTTGCTCAGGGTCACACAGCAGGCAAAGTGGTACGGTCAGGAATAGTCCCTAAACCTCCTGAGTCTACACACCACCTATTATAGCACACTAAGATATTTAATGTTTCTTTCATCGATGGGTGTTGGTATTGTTGGGTTATGTTTCTTTAGTGTTTCAACCTCTTTACCTATGTCATGACGAAAGGGATATTTGCCAAAACAGCAAATTTTAAGCCGATTTCTGAATATCTGTGGAACGCAAATCTCATATTTGCAATGATACGCATTCTCCCCAGAAACCCAATCCGAACACTCTTCTAAATCAAAAAAAGAGCCACATCACATGACTTGTGTCCGATCAAGCAGGGCACATTTGAAGTTCTCAGTATCGATTGCCAGCTACAGCAACACTTCTGCTCCACCCAAACAACTGAGTTGAGTGGGAATTCTTCCTAAGACATATCTGGAAGCCATGTAAGCAGTCCGCGTATGGCAGCATGGTCCCTATATGACCATGCATGATGTTTCTCTGGCCACAGGATCTTTCTGAGTGTGACAAGTGTACAGATCATGGGACATCCACTGGTTTAGTGCATCACCGCCCTGCCCATTCCAGGGGATAACCCTTTCTCCTCATCCTATGGAAAGATTCAGAGGAGTTTCTCCAATCTAACTGATAGAATTACCTGCTCCATGTGGGTCTTCTAGCATAGTGGAGAATGTGGTGTGTATGAGTTAAAGAGAGTAAATGGGACACTGGGCTAAAATGAAAATAGTGATGGGAGAACTATACGGATTTCTGGGTTTTATGTTATAGCCATAACTCCCATGACCCATACAAAGAAAAAAATCACAAGGCTATCTAGACTGTCTGTTATCTATAAATGTATTATTTTCACCCTATGTAAAAATGATACAGCTTCCCTTGAGGAGTTTAATGGCAAAACTATCTATACGCCCAGCTCAGCTACTGCAGTAAAATGACTGTCATTTCCATGTTCTCCTTAAAATTACATTAGTACACCAAATAAAAAAAAATCAGAGCATCTCTTACAACAATGAAAATCCAGAGTAACTCACGTGAAGCCAATGGAGTTTTGGTGGAGTTCCACTGATGTGAGATGAGACTTAGGCCCAATAGAGTAACTGAAAAGTTTGAATCAATTGAGTTACTCTGGATTTACACTGGTGTACCTGAGATCAGAGGGAGAGATTTGGAAAAACAGCTGATGGATTTTGGAGCACAAGTTGCATTGACTTCATGGACTCATGCTTCTAAATCCTGCATTTATTTTTTTTTTGAAGATCTTCCCCAGAATCTAGGGCCTCAGATTTCTTTTGTTAAAGAGTAAGGATATCATTTGCAAAGACTCCTAAGTTCCCTTCAAAAGTAGCTCAGCCACTTAGGTTCCTATGTCTCATTGACCTTCAATGAGACCTCGCCTCCTAAATTATTTAGGTGCTTTTGCAAATTTTACCCTACAAGCCTGTTCCTGAGATGTACCAAGCCCCTTCTGATGAGACTTTAATTTTATCTTTACCAGACAACAAGACTGCAACAGAGGATTCCACAGCAGAACTGAACTGGAGCCAATGAGGTTAGTTTTCGTTCACACTGCACTATTAACAACTTTATGAAATCCCCTTGTGATGCTAGCAAACCAGCCAGCTCTTGCCCAGACTTCAGGCATTAGCTAAGAATTCATAGCTGAAAGACCAGACCAGGTCACCTGTATGTTGGTTTTACTCAAAATAGGAATTAGTCTTATAAGGATGTATTTAGTGTTTAGATTGTATGAAATGCTTGTAAATTGCTGCATGCACTTAATCTCACTTGTAATGTCTATATTCCATGCCATAAGAAAATATGTAAGTTTTGCTTTATAACTTTGAAAATGTATGCTTTAAACTTGTAAACCCCAGCACTGGAATCGTCCCCCCTGTTCATCCAGAAAGATTATCAAAATCAGGTGTTCCATGAAGGAACATCACAATACAAAGGATTTGTTAATGTGCCTATTACCCCTTGGAAATGCTATGTGCAAGGAAGCTTGTCCTGTGGACTTGGGAGCTGAATGAAGGAAATCAAAGTCACAGGAAAATTTTCCATCTCCTTGCAGTTTGAACTCTGACTGGGTTAGAGACACTAAACTAAAGCCAGAGATTCCCAGGGGCTGCCTCCTGGATCTGCCCTGAAATTCACCTTGAACGGACAGATCACTACAACTCTTTCACTCTAAGGGCTTGTCTACACTTGCAAGTTTGTTGCCAAAAACTGGCTTTTGGCAACAAAACAGCCATAGTGTACACACTGCAAGGTCACTTTTTGGGGGGAAAAAAAAACCTAGTTTTGGTGACAAAAAACTTCCACTCCTGCTAGAGACTTGTCATTTCCCCCTCCCTTTATTGTCAACAAATAGCCAGTGTAGAAACCACTGGGTCTTCTTCTGATTTTATTGGCCTCCAGAAAGTATCCCACAATTCCCGTGCTGCTGCTCTGGTCAGTGAGTTGAACTCTGCTGCCCTGTAGTCAACCCGCTCCTCCCCCTTGCAGGCCCGGGGACTTTTAAATCTCATTTTCTGTTTGCTGGCTTCCCAGAGGAGCTTCCCAGGTGAGCATGGCTGGCTATCGCCCCAAACACACTGCCGCTTGGACCACCGCTGAATTGTTGGATCTGATCAGTATATGGGGAGAGGAGTCTGTTCGGTCGCAGCTGTGAGTGACCCGTAGGAATAGGGACATATATATGGAAATTTCACAAGGCTTGTGTGAAAAGAGCTATGATTGGGACACGCAGCACTGCAGAGTGAAGATAAAGGAGCTGAGACAGCTGTACCATAAGGCATGGGAGGCGAACCATCACTCCAGTGGTACACCTAAGACCTGCCACTTCTATAAGGAGCTGAATGCTATCCTTGGTGGTGACCCCACCTCCATCACCAATAGCCCTGTGGATACTTCGCAGGCTGCTGAAAGAGGGGGTAACCCTGAGGCTGAAATTGTGGATAAAGAGTTAGAAGAGGCTGTGGTGCTCCCAGTGGCAGGGGCGGCTCTAGACGTTTCGTCGCCCCAAGCATGGCAGCATGCCGCAGGGGGCGCTCTGCCAGTCGCTGGTCCCGCGGCTCCGGTGGACCTCCCACAGGCGTGCCTGCAGAGGGTGTGCTGGGGCCTGGAGCCGCCCCTGCCCAGTGGGGTCACCAGGTGGGGCAGGCAGCCAGGAACTTTTCTCCACTCCAGAAGTGCTCAACGGGGAGCAGGAAACAGATGAGACTCTGGGTAAGTTCCTGTGGCTTGTGTAGGGAATCAAAAAGTGGGAGGCCCCTCATTGTCAAATTGGTTCCTCAAAGCCTCTCTGATGTTAATAGCAGCCCTCTGGGCTCCTCTGACAGCCCTGGCATCTGGTTGTTCAAACTGTGCAGCCAAGCGCTCTGCCTCCATGCTCCACACCTGAGCAAACATTTCACCCTTAGATTCACACAAATTATGCAAAGTGCAGCACAAGAATATTATCCTTGGTAAGGTCTAGCTTGCCATTGAGGCACTTCTAGAGAGCTTTCAAACTGCCAAAGGCAATTCAACTACCATGCAGCACCTGCTCAGCCTGTTGTTAAAATGCTCCTTGCTGCTGTTCAGGTGCCCTGTGTAAGGTTTCATGAGCCTGGACTGTAAGGGGTGAACTTGTGGTCTGGAAAGAAAGTCCCCGCCTACAGCTTTCTGTACAGGCCACTGTTCTTGAAGATGTGTGCATCATGCACCTTTCCAAACCAGCCTGCATTGATGTCTGTGAAACACCCCTGGTGATCCACAAGCGCCTGCAACACCATGGAGAAGTATCCCTTCCTATTGATGCATTCAGAGGCAAGGTGATCTGGCAAATTGAAATGTGTATGCCATCAATGGCCTTGCCACAGTTAGGGAAACCCATCTCTGCAAAGCCATCCATTATGTCATGCACATTTCCCAGAGTCACGGTCCTATGCAGCAGGATGCAATTTATTGCCCTGCACACTTGGAGTAATACAGCCCCAACAGTGGACTTTCCTACTCCAAATTGATTTGCAACTGACCAGTAGCAGTCTGGATTCACCAGCTTCCTCACAGCAATTTCAACACGCTTCTCTACCAGAAAGGCAGCTCTCAATCTAGTATCCTTGCACCCCAGGTCAGGGGCCAGCTCAGCACCTAGTTCCATGAAGGTTGCTTTACACATCCTAAAGTTCTGTACCCACTGGTCGTCATCCCACACCTGCATGACAATGCGATCCCAGCAATCAGTGCTTGTTTTCCTAGCCCAAAAGTGTTACCATATGCAGCTCCTCTGTGAATGCACAAAGCAGGGCCAGCTTTAGGCCGATTCCCCTGATTCCCTGGAATTGGGCCCACACCTGTGCCTAAGAGGGCCCTGCACCTTAGGCGCCTTTTTAATTTTTTTTACTTACCTGGCGGTGGTCCAGGTCTTCGGCGGCACTTCAGCAGCAGGGGGGTCCTTCACTTGTTCCTGGTCTTTGGCGGCATTTCGGCGGCGGGGAGTCCGCGGAAGACCCAGAGTGAGGGAAGGACCCCCTGCCGCTGAAGTGCCGCTGAAGACCTGGACCGCCACCGGGTATTCAAATCGGGCCCCGCAGTTCCTAAAGCCAGCCCTGGCACAAAGCACTGATAAGTTGCTGCCGTCCATATCACCTTCGGGTGCCTACGATTCATTCTCTGCTAACTTTGTGAGTAACTCTGCGAGTAACTGTGCTGCCATGCATCATGTCCTCAGGACAGCTAACAGCGCATAGGAGAAAAGTGCGAGATCCATCCTCTCTCACTGCAGATGCTGGCGTGCACTGCAAAAGAATGACAGTTGGAAAAACGGCACAAAAGAAAGCCAGAGACATTTGGAGGGCTGGGACACAAAGTGGTTCATGACAGCACATTTTGCACATCCCAGGATGTGCTGCGCTCCATTTCTGCATTCCCACAACACCTAGTGATGGATAGTGTCACCAGGCATTGTGGAATACATACCCACAGTCCATTGCTCTCACTGTTAGCAAAGGTGCCCCGAATATGGACATGATCTAGCGACAGAGGGAGCAAAGGTAGACACGCTTTGGCGACTTTGCTTCTGTCGATTTTTCCTTGTCGACATTAGTTTCATCGACAAAACTTGCCAGTGTAGACAAGTCCTTGGGATTTAGATGATAACTTATTTGTGTGTATATGTTTGCTTGTTTTATCCTGTAAATAACTCTATTTCTTTTTCCTAGTTAATAAACCTTTAGATAATTTATTACAGAATTGGCTACAGGCATTGTCTTTGGCATTGGATGTAGAGTACTGTACATATTGATCTGAGGTGAGTGGCTCATCTCTTGGGACTGGAACAAACTGAATATCATAGATTTGGGTTTTTTTTTTTTTGTTTTGGGGGGTTTCTTTGTGTGTGTAAGTGACCATTCATCATGAAGTCCAGTTTGTCTGAGTAGCAAGATAGACTGGGGAATCTAAGGGAACTGTGACTCCATGGGAAGACTCAGGGCTCTAACCAGGGCAGGGCAAGCAGAGCAGCCACCTAGGGCACAAAGCTGCTGGGGTGGGAAAATGACCAAAAAACCCAGTAGGGGGCGCAAATATGCTTGCTTACCTTGGGCAATAAAATGCCTAGTTATGGCTTGGATAAGATTGTTGTAGTGATCCAGCAGTTTACATTTGTTACGGGCTTGCTGAAATCTAATTATAGAACACACCACCAGTTTGGGGTGTCTGCCCTGTTTTTGAAAGTCTGCCCTGAAGCAGGCATAAAGTCATGAGCCACCTAGGGTGACCAGACAGCAAATGTGAAAAATCAGGACTGAGGTAGGGGGTAATAGGAGCCTATATAAGACAAAGATCCAAAAATCAGGACTGTTCCTATAAAATCGGGACATCTGGTCACCCTAGAGCCACTCCAAACAGCATGACACCTCTGTTACATCGGAGTTTGTAACTCCAGTTGTTGTTTTATCTTTTTTTCTCTGTAGGAATCACAAAAACTACAGGTTATCTTGTTCACATGCAAATGGACTAATAGCATCCAGGCACATGCTATCACATGATCACTCTGGGAATGCTGCAGGAGAGACAGCATGCTATGCTACACTTCCACACCTGGTGCTCTGCGCCAATAAAACCACCCACCAAATTTGGACAGTGAGGAAATCATTATCCAAACTGTCACAAGCCAAGAATTTCAAAACGAAGGCTGACCCTCCATGTGAGTGCAGGGAGAAATGTTGAAAGGGAACTGGGATAAAAATGGTGTGCCAGGCTCTACCTGTAGATTTCCTGGCTTTTATTATCTTGAGGCAAGACCATAATGGTTTTTTAAAATAGTTTGTTCTGTTCTGTGGGTTGGAATTTTTTTTTGTGTGGCTTATTTATTTTTTTATTTATTTATTTATTTATTTATGTTAATGGGAGGAAAACACTCAGAGTAGATCACAGATCACATTAAGGGTCAGATTCTGCCAACCTGATTCAGTGTTTCCAGTTCTCACAATTTTATTTCATGACACTTGGTGGTTTTCTTAAGGCCCATACTGCTGTTAGAAATTTATTACCAGAGAACTTCTGCCTTCATTAAAAGAAAAATAATAATAAATAAAATTTAAAAAAAAAGGTTCCTAGCCCTCAGAGTTGCAGAGAAGCTTGAAAATGTGATCCCTAAGACTCCAGTTCCAGAAGGCAAATAAAAATAACCCAACAGTGATTTTTTTTTAATCTTATGATTTTAAAGAAAATTCTCATGATTCAGTGGAGGAGGGGCTGACGCATGATTTTTGGATTGTTTGGGGTTGACGGCTCATGTTGAATAGGATTTTATTCTGTGAGGATACGCTACATGAATAAAGGGGGGTGAAGCCATCCATCGTGACTCCTCTGCCAGTTAAGTCCAATGGGTGTTCTGGGTGAACAAGAAATACTGGGTGAACAAGGACCACATTTTCTTTTATAATTTTTCTGGTCCCTTCCCTTAGTTTGTTTGCCATATTAAAAAAAATCTAATAAAATGATATTTCTAATAATAACATACCCCTTTGTTCTCAGAGAGACAGGAAAAGTGGAATTATCAAAGAGGCCAACAAGACTGTGATAACAGCATTCTTTTGTACCTATTATGGTACTGTACATTTTGAATACGTGCGCCTTCCTGTTCCAGCCTTTTGGGAAAATACATATTGTATTTAGGCAGCTGCTTGAATTTATGCATTGTTTCCACATTAACCCCAAAAAGGTCTTTTAGGAGCCTTCTCATTTACTAGTCAAGGGTTGGATGCTGACACCCTTTCTGTCACATTGGATAGTACCTTACTCACGGTGGTTTCATGGTGGTCAGTGGCACTAAGCAGAGTAAGGTACTAATCAACTTAAGTATATCAGAAAAAGATTGTAAGTGCAAAATGTCAAGTCTTTTGAAAATGCATTGTTTTAGCCACCAGTCCAAAATGGTACAAGCAAGACATATTCTTTACCCATCATGGGCTCAGTTCTCAAATCAAGTTGTATGTTACATTGTCAAGACCTTTAGAAAATCTGGTCCTTTGGTTAGGTGTCTCACCAAGAGCTGAGCTCTTTTGAACAATCTGGCCATTTAAGTGGGTGACTGAACAGGTGATGAGCATTTTGGGAGATCGGGCCCATGATGATCACGGCTAGGACAAGCACATGTCTTATTAGCTACATGTTCAGCTGTTGGGTTGTTCTGTTTATTTCTTTTCAATGCCACTCCTTACTCCTGACCTTCAACCCCATTGGATCACATAAGGAATCAGTTAACTCGCAGGATAGATAAATGGAATGAGCAGATTACCCCACATATTCCCTGTATTTACCTGATTAAGTGATGTTAGCTAATAGCAAAGACAAAGTTATCAAGATTTTATTGGAGGCTGTAGTTGGCTTGTAAAAATCTTTCTGAATTGCCCTATAGCTAATTTCCTAACTTATTTTTTTTCTTTTTTACATTTTTTTTTAACTATGACTTTTCTTGCTTTGGGCCCTCATCATGTCGTGCAATATCTTATTCCATGAATAATCCCATTGCAATGAGTGAAACTAGTCACAGAGTGTAAGGTGCTACCCAGTGGAAGGGTACCAAAGTCTGTCCCCAAAAAGCACATTAGAAATCTCATTCATGGGTTCCAGTCTGGAGTCCTTACTCAGACAAAGATTCCACTGACGTTAATGGCCTGTTCCAAGGACTCAGGGATTCTAGATCTGTGTCTGATGGAGTTTAGATTCAGAGGAAAGCCTGTACAATTGTGCAAAACTCTCCAGGTAAAACCCAAACCAGACAAAACACTCACCTTGTTTCAGGTTTTCATTACAAGCTCAAAATTCAACCTAAGTGTTGTGAATTCTTCACTAACTTAGGCCCAGTTTTAAGTGCACCTGGGTTGATTTTTGGTTTCAGATGGAAATTATGTAATATTTAGTGATCTCTCACAAGATAGACTCCAACCAGGAAAAAATCTTGCTGGCTTTGGCTGAGTATCATTGAGTTTTGGGGTTCATTAGAACTGGAAACTTAAAAGGAACCCTCTAAAGAGATTTTTCTTGTTTAGAGCTAGTCAAAAAATCCAGTTTTATTTCTGTGGGGGAACTGCAAACGAAAAAAAATTGAATTTTTTGTGGCCAATTTTGATCTTTTTTATTAAAAAAATTCAAAATGATTTGAAAATTTGTTTTCTCTCCAGCTGAAATTTGTTTCATTTCAGTTTTGAAAATACCTAATGAAAATTTCAATTAAAACACTAAACAGAAAAATCTCTTAATTTTTTTCAATTGAAAAATCAAAAAATCGGGAAAAATCAAACATTTCTATACAGCTGCATTTTTCAATGAAAAAAATTCAGCCAGCTCTAATATGGACTGACAGTTCCACTAACTCTATACTCCCATGATTCACACACATTTCTATGGCCCAAGTCTTAGACAGTCCTTCATAAAATGGAGAACATCTGTAGAGGCATGCAGGCAGAGCAGTGAATATTATAAGCATACAGAAATAGGCATCTTCATGATCAATCCAAAGGTCTCCTGAAAAGTCAGCTTATTATCCAATATAATAATTTTAAAAGGCGCTAAACATAGTTCCTGTTTTGTAAAAAGAGAAATTAAAGCAAAATATTTGAAAAAGTCAGACTTCATATCAAAATGAAACTAAAGGTTTAAGCTACAATAGAATCTCAGAGTTATGAACTGACCAGTCAACCACACACCTCCTTTGGAACCGGAAGCACACAATCAGGCAACCGGAGAAACAAAAAAAACCAAAAACGCAAACACAGTACAGTATTGTGTTAAATGTAAACTACTAAAAAAGAGGAAAGGTTTTTTTTTAAAAAAGATGTGCCAAGGTAAGGAAACGGTTGCTGTGTTTATATTATTTAAATTAAGATAGTTAAAAGCAGCATTTTTCTTCTGCATAGTAAAGTTTCAAAGCTGTATTAAGTCAATGTTCAATTGTAAACTTCTAAAATAACAACCATAATTTTTTGTTCAGCATTACGAACATTTCAGAGTAATGAACAACCTCAGTTCCTGAGATGTTTGTAACTCGGAGGTTTTACTATACTAGATATCAGAAATAATAAAATTTCATATTAACTCCAAATTACCCGTCTCATAACCTCTTGTCTTTTCCAAACCTTGAAAATGAGCAATTAGAAAAAGCTTAGCTGTGTGATAATCAAGACTATTGACCATTAAGGCTTATATTCTGTTTAGCTGGAAACAAAATGGCCATATCCATTCCCAGGTTAGCCATAACCATTTTCAAGGAGATTAAGCTTTTCTCTTTTAGGCTTGAGCAGCCCAGTCTATGCACATCTGCTACCTGGAATACTGATGTCTCTTCCAAGCTTTAGAGAGATAAGGCTCTCTGCTTATCTCCAGCACAAGAAAAGGAATCAAAGGTTTGGAAACGGGTCAAATTCCATTGCCATTAGGATTAGCAGCCCAGTTCAGAAGGAATACCGAAAGCCTTTGTAGTACTTAATGGAGGCACACATTGTTCCAAAAGGCTATCTAGAAATCCTTACTCAGGTGCAACTCTAACTGCAGCCAAAGAGAGTTTTGTATGAGCAACCTGGGATTGCAGTACTTATCCTAATAACAGTAGTTACTCTCTCTTCAGTACATTTTGCTTCCACCCCACGAGTCCCAGTGTTTGAAGATTACTCTTATTTTTGCAGTAGTGTAATGTGTTGCCTGTACTGAGAACACCCATGAGAGTCTTAGAACTAGATTGATGGGGTTTGTAGGGTCTGAACAGAGCTTTGAAGTCAACATCCAGTGTTTAACCCCATTTATTATGAGAGGTTTGCAGTTATTGAGGTTTCTCATTCACAGCCAGCCTCACCAAACAGATATTCGCAAAGGGGCTATTTGGCAGGTTGTGGGGCGAATTTATCAAATGCAGGGGATGGATTTCCCCTCCAAACAATAGGCATTTGCTGCCTCCTCCTCCCCCCATGGTGAAGTGTGTGGGTATGGTTTCTCTCCACGTCCGCCTTCAAGTCTCTGTGTATGCCAGCTTTCTCAGAGCTGGCGTGCAGCCTCATCTCCAGCGTGCCAGCTGTGTGCATGTCCCACTTCATGGCCACTCTGCCTGCACTGGCTTATGTGGTGCAGAAAGCTCAAACTGAGCCAGCGAGTGTCAGGTAAAGGTAATTGATAGAAGGTGTCCCCAAACAGGTGCTTAAAATGCTGAGAGGCAGGGAAAGCGTTCCATATGCTAGAGATTGAAAAGATCAGGATTCAACCACTTGGGGGAGGTAATGAATAAGAGGGTACATGATAGAAGTATGTAAAATAAAGCATGGTATAAAGAAGGTAAAATAGGTGATCCTATTTATCCTCTCTCATGATAGAAGAACCAGAGGACATCCAGTGAAATTGAATGTCAATGAGTTTAAACTTGATAAAAAGAAATATTTTAAAACACCCCAAATAACCTGTGGAATTCTCTGCCACTAGATATCACTGAGGTCAAGATCTTAGTGATTTTCATTTAATGGAACATATATTTATATAGATAATGAGAACATGCAAGGTTACATTTGATAGGATTAATAGACATGTATGTATGTATGTATGTATGTATGGAGGAACTCTGATATTATAGAGGGGGCAGAAGTATGAAACCCAAAGATAAATAAACTCTCATGCTTCCACTCACCACTGGTTTCAAGTAAAAAGAGGCCAAAATAATTTCTCTCCTCCTACCCCTACACTCAGTTCTGGGAAAGTCCGATTCTCCTCCAATACTAAGAAGGAAGCTACCACTTTCTAAAAATGACTTGATTTTCTTCTTCAAACTAGTAAATAGCCAACTCTCCTCATTCATTGTAATGCACTTCTGAACCAACGGGGACGGCCACTAGATAGCTCATGGGATACAGAGTTTTTAACTGGTTGGTCTCCGCTTTCCATTCAGCTTACGGGGGTAGAGACTGAAAGTCATCCCCAGTTGATGACTGTCTAGTGATCAATACAAAATGCACTGGTGATCTTGTGTGCAGGGCCAGCTCCAGGGGTTTTGCTGCCCCAAGCAGCTTATAAAAAAAAAAAAAGGCGCGATCGCCATCTGCGGCAATTCAGCGGGAGGTCCTTCGCTCCGAGCAGCAGTGAGGGACCCTCCGCCGAATTGCCTCTGAATAGCTGAAAGTGCCGCCCTGCTCCGGAGTTGCTGCCCCAAGCACCTGCTTGATAAGCTGGTGCCTGGAGCCGGCCCTGCTTGTGTGTCTGCATCATAAAACCACCCCCGTGACTTGTTCATTGTTAGGAAGACCCAGCAGAGAAGCCAAGAACTGAATAATGCAGAAACTATTCCTGAAAGGAAGCTTCTCCAATTTTAGCCTGAATCAAGGCTATGTCTTTTGTATATGGTTGTGCAATGCCTAGCACCATGAGGGCCCTGGCCTCTAGGCACCACCCTAGTACATGTAATAAATAAGATTAGTAATTGCTGGGGTAGTGGGGGAAGCTTACACTGCTGCTGCCCATGCTGTATCTGTTCTGTAGATAAAACAGAGGACCCCATGCTCTCAGATAAGTATATTTAAGGCCTGCCAAGCACTTGAGGACCTCTTGAAATTTGAGCACATGAGCGGTCTCATTCAAATCAGCTGGGACTAACAGACTGAAGACAATGGGACTACTCATGTGTATAAGATTAAGCACTTGCTTAAGTGCTTTGCTGAACTGGGGTTTCCATGAGAGAGGAATTCCCTGATAATGCCAGACTTGCACATTCCAGATGCTACATAGAAACAAAACCAATTATTTACCATCCTATTTTTTGCACATTTTAAACAAGGATACAAAAAAATTCACCCCATGCCCAGTGCATTCCCCAAAGTACTAATTTAGAGGATAGTACGAGCTAGTTCTTCCCCCTCTCCTCGACCTTTTTTTTTTTTTTTGGAGGGGGGAAGGTTACATCTCACTACACTTAAAATGGCCTTGAACCTCTTCAATCTACGTGCAGCATGATTGATCAATCAGCGTTTCACCCATATATTCATGCCTCGTGCTAGGGGAGCTGGGGTGGGTGAACTTACAAAATGTGTTTGCTTTGTTTTCGTTACACTGGACAAAGCAGATAACAAGCTGCAGTTGCTGCACATTGCATAGATTCCAGGCAGCTGGTAACATATCGATAGATACACACTAGGCAGAGATGTGCCCCAGGCTGGAGATAGCTCTCTATATAAGACAGCACATTTGGGCGAGATGCACTTCATTATAACGCTGTTCAGCTAGGAGAAGGGGAGAAGTGGCAGAATGGTGATGGGCCAGAAAACATGCTCGAAGGGAGAATGTAAAATCTAATCACTCCGCTGAAATAGCTGTACAACATTGTAATCCGATAACTCCAACCTTGCCCACTCAGCTGAGATTTTTAATAGCAGGTGAAGCAACTTTAAGGGTGATGGGGGCTAAGTTATTCATTAGGCCATGGTATTCCCTCCCTGGGATTCGAGACACTTGGCTGAGCTTCAGGCCTTGGGATACACAGTGGTGTAATTGTGTCGTAATAAACACACCCCTTTACGTTAGCATTTTCCCTAATGAGCCTATTTCCATACAAAAAGCATTTGACTTGGAGTAGAGTCGTGCTTCAGAGATAAAAACTCTTATCAGCTTATCCTTATGTTGTAAAGATGGGTATGAGTCTGCTCCAGGCCCCCGATTGGGACAGAGTGCACTTCCTAGGCTGTGAAGTTTGTTACTTTCCCCAATGATTTATGGAGTTTTGCCACTGAGGACTTTCAATCTGCTGAGCCTGCAATCATTGTCATTGTGTTAAACACAGCCAGACATTCCCAGTGAACAAGAAGAGTGACAGACTGTTCAGCATATGCATGGGCACTGCCAACAAGAATGACTGTAGTGCAGTAATGCTCTTCCCTGCAAGCGTAACAAGCTGTAGCTACCAACGCGAGGACGCCGCAGCTGGCACGGAGCCTGGGACCTACAGCATCATCACCACAACCCTCTACTGCTCAAGCTAATGAAGTGTAGTGTCCCCAGCCACCCAGTTATCTCTTTTAACCTAATCTCCTTACAGGTTTTGATGGCCAGGCCCAGAGCCAACTGGACCCTACCTCCAGCTCAGCAGGGTAGAACTTCCTTATTTTCTTCCCATATGAATATATTTGGTGGTGCCTCCAATCCCCCCTTTCACCTTCCTGGCAGGGTAACCAGGGCAGCTGGGAAGGAAAATTCTAAACACAGGAAACCCCCAGTTACTTGCCAGATAGTTAGAGATTCCCAAGAAACAACACAAACATGCAATATAGTCATAGTAATTATATTAAACAGGAAGTAAATATAACATAACAGGGTAGAATACTACTCTTAGGGTCACGGCTGATAATACCCTTGTATTTCCCCACTCACATGACCTGATAGACCAAGTTGGTACAAGTACTTTGTAGAGGCCCTTGGTGACCTGTAATAACAATATTTTCTGTTGCAACAATAAGCAACTTGGCTGATGTGGTTCAGTACAGCCCAGAAGACTCTCATGTGGGATGAGATGTAAGCCCCTCCACAGGTTTAACAGGCAGCAGGTAATAAAAACCCCAACGCCTCAGACCCTGGCTTGAGGATGCAGTCAGGGAATAGGGGGGAATGTCTCCAGAACCATTTCCCTGACTAACTAAAAGATGGTGCACTCACCACTCCGTGAATGATCCCCAAGTTTAGAGATCCATCTGGACTGCTCAGACGCGGCAGAGGGGCTGACAGTCTCGATTGGTAGGCATCATCTTCATGCAGGAATCAGGCTGCTTCTCTTCCGGAGATTTCCCATCACCATAAAATGATGCAGGGATCAAGGTGCAAATTATAACAACTCTACTAAAAATCCTAGCTCTAATCTCCTACCTTAGCGCTCAGCGACAATCACAGCAGGCAGGCAGCCCTGAACTAGCAGCCAAAGCAGTACTTGCCACATGGCGGCTGCTTTTGGAGCTGAAAGACTAATTCAGTCCAAGTGGGTATGGAGTTTTCCCACCAAGATGCTATCAACTGAGAGTCCCCTTGAACAGGGAAAGGACTAAGCTTAGGGATATTGCTTTCAGGTACTCAGAGGCCAGTTCTCAGGAGGGAACCAGCGTGGGACTCATGAGCTCACCCCAAGGCAAGTCCTTCCCCTTTCAGTGGCTGGCTTCAGACTTCTCCAAATTGGCTTCTTCCTTCTCATCATGCTCCCAGGGGAAGGCATCTCACTGAGGACTTCCCTGTGGGTCAGGCTAACTCTTCTTCCTGGACTTTTACTTGTCAGTCATTTGACTCTAACAGGCTCCTTTCTCTGAGACACTGCTCCTCCTCTGAGCAGGCGGGTGGCTAGTGGCCATCCAGGCACCCTGCTATCCCCCTCCACCCTCACTGGGGCCCCATTGCTCCAAATAGGGGCCACATTACTCTCCTCTCTCCCTATTGCCTAGCAGAGTCTCAGTCAAACATTGCACCCCACTTCCTCCCCAGGACAGCCGTGCCTCTCCCCGAGTTACAAGCACACAGAGATCCAGGAGCCAAGCTCCTTGGAGGTTACAGCAGTTACCACTACACTGTTACACTCACTGGGGCTAGCCCCTCGAGAGAGGCATGATCACACACACACGCACTAAGCCAGTGAGTCATGCTATTTTGGAAGCCTTGCAGTTTTCATAGGAGACAGAGCAGAAAAGGCACATAAGGGCCAAATTCACACTGCTCCATCTCTGGAGTGCTAGAAAGGAAGGGGTACAAGAAGCCCTTTCCTCCTCCGGGCAGAGGGATATGTATGCCATAATTAGGGTGCAAGGACTGCTAGTGCTGATTGCAGAATTAGCACCACAAAAGGGGCATTTCTGGCCACTGTGCAGGTGGGGCAATGCCCTTCCCCACTAGCTAATTTGGCTCTGTTATAGGGTTGCTTGCTATACCTGTTCACTAGGTGTAATGGGGCCATCTCCCCATACTGCCTCAGTGTCATGACCCACAGCTCTCAAACCTGGGTCTACAGGAGGAACCACACTCCAACCCTCCATCTAGCAGCCTGCTGATGCTTGCATACCTGGGATCCATGAAGCCTAGCACCAATTTGAGGCTTCACCGCTGCAGTCCTATTGGTGGAGTGCTGGAACAGCTGACTGGCCTGCTGGTCCTACTTAAGCCAGCAACAGGAACAGGAAGCTGCCTGAACTACTGGGCTCCACTCTCTTCTGGACTGTGTGTTTATTGCTCCCCTGGCTTGATTTCCTGGTATCCTGACCTGGAGTGACTCCTTGCATCTGATTTGTGGTTCTGATCTACAGTTTGTCTCCTGCCTCTGACCTCCTGGTATCTGGACTCCTGTCTTGTGACTATGAACTCTGGCTCTGGCTGCCCATGACCTGGCTATGACACCCAGCATCAGTACAGTCAGATTCTTTCAGAAGGAATGCTGCATCTCTTGCTATGGGCTTCCTCAGCTCCATCCCATGGGAGACAGAATTGAACCTTGAATATGAATAACATATATTTTGCAATTAGTAATTGCAATTAATAATTAGCAACTGTCGAATCACACAAATCCAAATACCTCTGCCCTTTGCTGAGGCTTCACTCTGTCCCTTCTCCAAGACCCTGCCCCGCCCATCCTATCCTCCATCGCTCACTCTCCCTCACCCTCACTCACTTTCACTAAGGTGGGGTAGGGAGTTGGGGTGCTGGAGGGGGCTTGAGGCTGAGAGTTGGGGTGTGAGATGGGTGAGGGGTGCTGGCTTCAGGAGGGGGCACAGGGCTGGGGCAGGGGGTTGGGATATGGGAGGGGGTGACGGTTGTAGACTCTGGCTGGTTGGTGCTTACCTTTGGCTGCTCTTGGTTGGCAGCACAGCAGGGCTAAGACAGGCTCCCTGCCTACCTGGCCCCAAGCCATTCCCAGAAGCAGTTGGCAAGTCCCTGCAGCCTCTGGGGGAGTCAGGGGTCTCCGTGCGCTGCCCACACCCGAGTGTCTACTCCGCAGTTCCCATTGGCTGGGAACTGCGGCCAATGGGAGCTGTGGGGGAGGAGCCTGCCTTAGCCCCACTCCGCCACCAACCAGGAGCCAGTGGACATAAGCTCCGTGCACTGCCCCTTCTGCATGCCGCTCCCAGAAGTGACCAGCATGTCCCTGCAGCCCCTGGGGGTGGGGGGGGTAGGGAGCTCCATGCACTGGCCCTGCCTGCAGGCACTGCCCCCACAGCTCCCATTGGCCGCAGTTCCTGGCCAATGGGAGCTGCGGAGTCAGCACTCAGGGCAGGGGTAGTGCACAACCCCTGCACCCACTCCCCCTGGGGCTGCACGGATGTGCCGGGGCAAGCAGCAAGCCCAGCTTAGCCCTGCTGTGCTGCTGGACTTTTAGCGGTCTAAAATCTCCCAGTTTGGCTTCAGTAGCCTCCTGGAGATAGAGCCTAATTCAGGGAGACTCCTGGCAAAACCAGGAGGGTTGGCAACCCTCTTAGTAATCTGTACAAACTGCTCTAAAATATAGGTCCATAGCATTAACAGAGTTAATTACTTGGACAGATGTTGTAGAATATTATCAGGATTCTTCTTATGTGACATTGCATTACTGGAGGTTTTCAACCTTGGTAGCCCATTTCATATGACCTGCTGATAATCTCTTTGTGTATGAACAGTCCTTTTGATCCACCCACGATACCATCTAAGATCTTCTATTTCTGACTGGAGTTCTTCTGCCATCAACTTTCCCTTCCAGTGCCCGTAAACATGCATTGCCCACTGAACCTCTTAAAACATGTCCTGCAATTCAAATCTTTCTTTTCATAACATCTCTGACTAGCATTTGCTACGTTCCAATCATCTCCAATACTTTTTCATTGGTTATACAATCTACCCATAATATTTTCATAATTCTTCTCTAACACCATAATTCAAATCGTTGTAGTTTCTTTATTATCAATTGTTTGAATGTTCCTGTTACACAGACATAATTTAACACAGACCAAATGTACGCTTTTAAGAGTCTGAATTTAGTGCTTAGAACCCAGGATTAGTTAAAAAATAATAATCCAAATATACAGGATAGAGGTAAAAATAACAGCATAGTAGCAGGTTTATTCAATTCAGAGTATTGAGTTAAGTCATATAAATATGCCACACTTCTTTAATTTATATAATAAATACAGTAAAATCATTTTGATTCATTTAATTATCTTGCTCTGGTTTCTAATATCCCACAATATGTATAACACAGCCTGTTCTCAACCAGCAAGCCCAACATTATAAGACTGTCCTAAACTGATAAAGCCAACAACAACCAAATACACCAGAAAGGTTTTCAAGCCGTTCCACAGCTCAGGTACCCTATAGCTTGGACAAGGGGTCTATACAATTGCATGTGGTCTAAGAGTTAGTGGCAAAGGTGGGGATTTAGGTGACATAGGCCATAATGTTCAGAAGTGGCTTCCGATTTGGGGTACCTGTCTTGAGAAAAGATGGGCCTGAGTTTCTGAAGTGCTGAGCATAGGGAATTGGGGGTGTTTAGCACCTCTGAAGACAAGACCCAGGTTAAGCACCCGGGCACTGAGGAACCCAAGAGCAGTGGCCATTTTTAGCCATAATGCCTTTCATCTGTGGAGACACTGGTTTAAATCTAGCTTGGGTCATGATTGAAAAGGACTTGAGTGATCTCACCCCAGCAGCCCAGTGAGTGTTTTTCCACCCCAGAAAAACCACTGCAGATCATTCCACAGACAGCTGGCAATCTCTGCTCAGAAGAAGCACACAACGCTCTGAGTCCACCTGCCAGGTGGGCTATGTTGGAGTGGGGCTACCAGGGTCAGCCTGCCAGGCAGGCTACCCTGGAGGCAGGGTTACCTTTTAGGGTCTCCAGCTCAAGGCCAGTCCATCAGGCAGACTGTCATAGACCCAGCTCCTCGGAACGCCAGAAAGCTTGGGAGCCCTATCTCCCAGGCTCCACAAGCTGACTGTGTCCCAGGCAGTTTGGGAGCCTTGAAAACATTTTGAGAAGGTCAAAGTAAAATGCCATTTTAATTTTTTCTCAATTAATTTTTGGAATTTCCATTCCTCAGGAACTTAGCGGCAGATCTTTGGAATGGCTTATTCTTTCACAACACTTGATAAGGTCTCTCACCACTAGCAAACTCTGTTAGGCCAAGTCTACACTACAGAGATAGATCCACGCAAGGCAGCTTACATTGACCTGACTATGGAAGTGGGACTATGATGATCATGTTGGTCCCTTCTAGCCTGAAAGTCTATAAGTCTAAGTGTCTACACTAACCCACTGGCGGCACCGGTAATTGGATGCAGCGGTGACTTAGTTTGTTTCAACTCTTCTTGCAGGTTTTCATCCGTAATCTGATGAATAAGCTGGCTGTGTAGGCAGGTAGTGTCATGGAATAAGAAAGATTCATGTTAATTAAACACAAAGCTTTTGCTGAGCTCTGAAATGACACAGGGATACCCTTAACCACAAGGGATGGTTTTTCTAATGCTATTCATTTCTTTTCAGCTTTATTGAGTCTCTGGACTTCATCATGGAAAAGTCTGCCTGTTGTGTACTCCAGTAATTCTGTTCTCTCTCTTTTGGACAGAATGCAGAATCCTCTTTCCTTCTCTCACCCTCTACATCACACAATCAGAGTTGCAGCTGTGGTGCACTGTAAAGTGTTCTTTGCACCTTTTGGAGTAGATTAGTGCCTGCTCTTCCCTTCCAGAACCAATAGCAGGAGAATTTTGTCTTCAACCAGGCCTGCTATGAACTTTCAAGTTCAACTCCGTGGAGTCCAAGATTCACACACTTTTCATTTGGGCCTTATTCTCAGGAAACTGAAAACCTTCATCCCCCTAATCCCTTTGTTCTACTTTAGTTTCTTCCCTCCCCTCCCTCGCTATCCACAACTACACTATGCTTCACTGCTATTTTTTCATATACCATTTTAGCCTATGGCAGCTGCAATTCCATTTCCCACCCCTCCAAGAATAATGAGCTTATGAACCCTGAAACTTCATAAGGCTTTGCAGGATCTGATCCCACTCAGTTGAGAGTCTGTCATTTCTACCTGTGAACCCAGTGGCTGGAACTGCAGCATTAACAAGATTTAATTCCTCCTTCTTCCAAGCCAGTTTCCACCATTATCCTACTGAGGGCTCCCCAAAGTTGGGATAGGGTGAGAGGCCTAGAGTATAGCAGGAGTCAGAAAATATTTATATGAATAAGAAGAACAGCCACTGTTACAACAACAAGGATTAGAAAATGTCTGAGAATTCTGGGAGACACAAATCCTCATGCTTATGGATAGAATACCCATTTTGGTAATGTGCTTTACAAAAAATATTTCCCTGTAGACAGGTTCATCTACTGGCAGGTTTCTTGCTTCTTCACATGAGACAAGTGGTACTGGCCTCAGCTGAATACAGGATATTGGACTAGATATACTGCTGGTTTGATCCAGTATGGGAATTCCTATATTCTTCTGCCTAGGGTTCAATTCAGTCTGATGGCATTCAGTACAGAACTCTAACAAGTAGTGTTTCCATGTCAGCTGCTTTGGAGAAATCCATAGGAGTTAAGAGACTAAATACCTTTAAGGATCTGACCCTCAGTCTCCAAAACTATCAATTTATAAGCCTTGCACTGAGCTCCTGAGCAAGGGAAGGGAAGGAGGACCTGAGCTGAAGTTAATCCCTTGTTCACTGCCACTAAACTTTGTCACACGGCAATTCATTTTTAGCCCCTGCTGAAGCAAAAAGAACCTGTGAAGAATTCTTTATGCTTTGTTTTTAACTGCTGGAGGTTTTCCATTTCTTAAAATTGGAAGTGGCAGTCTGTATCACTGCTCGATATTAAGAGATATAGTCAACTCACCCACATACGTGGGGTTTTTTGGTGGGCGTATCACAACTGAAAACTGTTAGCAGATGAATTATTAAGAGTACTGTACCTTCAAATGCCAAGAATGTCTTAATTACCACCACCACCACCACCCATACCAGATTTCATTAGCTTACTCTCTTCTCCTGAACCAGTCCTACGTAAATACTGATGAAAGACTTGTTGTTTGCTCAGTTGGTTCCCCACCCCCACCAGCAATACCTTTGCACTCTAGTTTGTAAAACAGAGATAAATAACTAACCATACCAAAGCTGAATTAATCCCCAGAGCTCCCTGAATCAAACATGTGTATTTTGAATATTGTAATCAACTATTAGTATATGAACCTTCCCTGGCACCTACACATCCCAAAAGAATTACCAGAAGACACACTTCCATGTTATTCCAGAACTGAGTGGAATGCAGCACTGCAGTATCCTATGCATCACTCAGTTATTCAAGAGGAGTCAGCACCAAGAAGTCCATCCAGGACAGGTTCTTGACACTCCTGTGGTGGGAGCCATTTTAAGTGCTGGACGCCCATGCACTGCTCCTCCAAGAGTCCAATGGCCTTGTCTAGGCAGACTCCACTCCTGAGGAGGGGGGATTGCTCCTTGGAGGCCTAATCTGTCATTTTGTGGCTCCCAGTAAGGGGGTGTAGGAATTAGACGCTGAAAGTTGGACGCTGAAAGTTGGACGCTGAATATCTTCATTTTTCAAGGGGCAGGGAATAGATGTGACTTTCTGGATCTGAACCTGCTTTGATTGTTCTGATTCTAGGCCAGATCAGAAAGCCTTCAAGGGCCTATTTTCTACTCTGGTTCAGAGAAGACCAAAATCTTACTGGAACAGCTGATAGCCAAAGATTCCCACGATCAGCTGAGCAATCAAGATAGCCATCATTTGGCACCCATATCTCAAAGTAACTTTGAATACCAACCTTAGACCGACTTCACTTTCAAACCAAACACTGGCCTCATTTTTAGCCCAGATATGGCTCACACACTGCCTCCTTTGTCCATTTCTAATAGACATCTTTATGACTACATAGCCCAGGAATTTCATCAGGTTCTTAGGCATGAATTTTCAAAGCAGCACTGGAACTACAAGCTTGCACAATAACAGATATAAAGCACAGTCACAAATCTCAGCATCGTGAAACAGCAGACGATCTAACAAGAGGGAAACAAGAATTATTCCTCTCTTTGGGAAGAATTTTGTACTGTGAGCAAGCATTTCCTCATCTTATTTCTCTCCTTCTCTATTCAGAAGGAAGGGGATTGTGCATGTTGTCCATCCTGTATATAGCAGATAGAGGACACATCCACATAACATGAGCCCTCCACTTTGGCCTTCTCAAACACGCCAAGTAACAAGGGTCAAAGGACCATTCACTAAAGAAAGTGAAAGTGAACTTGGATGAAACACAGTAATTGCCCAGTGGCGAGATGTAAGGCAGAGAATGTAGCAAGGAAATCGCTCCAATGGATTTGAATAGCACAGCTAGTTAACAGAATTTCCTCACTTTCCAATGGCTCAGATTTCAGAAGGAAGATCTACACAATTCAAAAAAAGATTTAAAAAATGCTAAAGAAACATCCACTGTCCCCCACCCCGAAAAATAAAAAAAATAAAAAACAACCCACGAAAAAGGACAGCAAGAAACCCTTTCACACAGAGACCTTTGTTCCGGGCAGTGATCCATCAACAGGTGTCACTCCCTGGAGAAGAAAGCATGGCAGGGTATCCTGGCACTGGCAGCATGGCATGCATCTGAATGACAGGCAGATGTGCTGGATCCGGGCCAGGAAGGGATGAGCAATCTCTTTGAAAATATCAGTAGTACAACTTCAGTTTTAATAAAGGGGAGGAGGTAACACTGAGTGTTATTTATATAAGTAAGAGACAATCTTCCCTGTTAGCAAGGGTAGGTTACAGGTCCACGCCCAGCCACGCATGCCTGTAGCACTCTTGGAGCATATTCATGTCAATGCTGATTAAAACCCTGATCCTGCTTACACCTGTGCTTAACTATATGCACAAAAGTAGCCCACTGAAGTCAATAGGACTATACACATGTTTCAAGTTCAGCATTTCCTTAAGTCTCTGCAGGATCAGGGCCTAGTTTAAATTCTTTGTTTTGGGGTTGATTCCATTTGTCAATAAAGTGAATCCTTATCATGCAAAAAAGCAAGGGTCAAAGCCTGACTAGTCATTGCCATTTGGTAGTGCTGTGGAGGCACTGCGGAAAAACCTAAATATGGCCCTGATCCTGCAAACAGTTACACATGCATTTAACTTTACACATGAGTTACACACACGTTTAAAACTTCACACACACAAAGTAGCCCCATTGATATCAATGGAACAAATCAATTGCTGGCACTGCTTGTGTTTGCCAAGTTCAGTGCAAGGTACTGGGTTGATTTTTGCAGGTGCTGCGTGACCGCATCTCTCTTTGACTATAAAAGATGCTGCAAGAGCTGTGCATCTCTAGAAAAAAAAAACCCCACTTATTTAGATGCTGTCAACAAGCTTCCTGTTCGTCTCTTGGCCCACCCTGTTAGTCATGGGCATACATAGTGTTGGAACCTGCTGGGAGAGTGAATTGATTCCAGCTGACTCCCAGTAGCAGGTGTGGCTTGTTATCTCCACCCAAGGTGGAAATGGCTCTATAGGCAGAGTCATCTAGGACAGAACTGTCCTACAGGAGGATTTCTAAGAATACCAAGACTATAGAGACAGCCTGGGATGGAATTGATGCCATACATGTCTTTATTATTAAGCCAAACTACAGCCAGTGCGGAAGTTTGACCCTCCACAGTGGGACCGGACTTTGTTTGGAGTGGGCTGAGAAATCAAAGGTGCCTAATTTCAGGCTCCCAAGTTTGAAAATGTTGGTCTTGGTATTCATGAAATATACCAGTTTCCATGTGATGTCCTTGGAAGAGGTCAACTATGCCCAGGGACAACCAAACAAGTGGCAGGGACAGAAGTAGGGTTACAGAGTCAAAACAAGGGATCCAAAGGGAGTCACTGGGCAAAAAACCCCAGACAATGCCCACAGCAAGAAATCAAGGGGGGACAGAATATACGTGAAATGTACCAGCCTATTTAAATGCTGAGCCTGGAAACATGAAGCCCACCAAACAACCAAGGCCCACTGTGACAGAATATACCCATGTTCACACCTATACACTATTGTAATAATTTTTGTACACAGTATGCCTTATGAAGTATCATACGAAAACTTATAATTTGCTGGTCATTATTATCCTGGTAAAACAGGTGTGGCAACATCGTATGTAAAGTTATAAGTAGGGCTTTGGAGGTCTGCTCCATCTCTGCTCCAGCTCCAGGCAAAAACCTGCAGCTGCACTGCTCTGGAGCTGCTCCACGCTCCATCTCTGCGTTCCACTCCAAAGCCCTGGTTATAAGATTCCACTTCATGATGTTACTAACACATGTCCCAAACTGAGGTTGGCAAACATGTCTGTCTTAAACAAAGGAATGGGTGCTCTTCTAAATTTGCATTTAGACCGTAAATAGAGTCATCAAGCAGAAAGAGAAACAAAGGAACCTCAAAAAGGTGAGAAAAAAGCAGCAAGGAACATCCTTCCACATACACTTTTTGTGTAGTGGTACCCAGCTGGAAATGTTTTTCATGTGGGGAGTTGAAATTATACAAAGGAGGCACAACCACCGCTGCTCTCTGCCCATGGATTCACTGCAACTGAAGGGATAAAAGAAGCAGCTGTTGGACTGAGAGAGGGGTCCTGACTTAAAGAGTTTGGTTAGTAAGACTGCAGAAAGCATGTGGTGAGAAAACTTTGCTTTGAATTTAACAGTTTGTTGTCAGGCACCAGTAGAGTTGCCATTTTTGGTTGGACATATTCCTGAAGGTTTCATCACATGACACAATCTTTAATTAAAGATGAATCTTAATTCCTAGAGACTCCATGACAATCCTAGAGGATTGGCAACCCTAGGCCAGTATGTTTAATCGTTATTTTTCTTGTAACCATCCCTGACCTTTATGCCTCATTACTTGTACTCACTTGAAATCTCTCTCTTTGTAGTTAATAAACTTGTTTTATTGTTTTATCTAATCCAGTGTATTTAAATGGAAGTGTCTGGGAAACTCCATTTGAGGTGGCAAGTGGTATGCATATTATTTCTATTAAAGAAATAACAGACTTTATCTAACTTGCATTGTCCAGGAGAGGGCTGGGCTGTACAGGACATACATTTCTGGGGAAAAGTCTGAGACTGGTGGGGGTGTTGGGGTCACCCTGCAGTATAACTAAGGCTGATAAGAGCCAGACTATAACCCAAGCATGGCTGGCAGGTTTCAGTTACACATGGACACTCTGGGTATGGTTTGCATGCTGGAAGGCTGTTTATACCTCATAGAACTGGAAGGGATCCCAAAAGGTCATCAAGTCCAACCCCCTGCCTTTACTAGGCAGGACTAAGTACTGATTTTGCCCCAGATCCCTAAGGAGCTCCCTCAAGGATTGACTGCACAATCCTGGGTTTAGCAGGCCAATGCTCAAACTACTCAGCTATCCTTCCCCCTTTTGTAAGTGCCCAGGTGGGAACTCCTTCAGCAAGGCATTGTAAGACACTCCAACAAGATTGCAGGGCAGGGCTGATACAGCATTTTATTAGTCTGGCTTGTACCCTGTTATGTCACACCCACTCCATTGGACAAGGGAGGAGCCATAGGACCCATACTAATGTCCCCGATAAGGTGCGTAGCCATGCAGCAATCTTGTGCATACAGAGCAGTCAGAGAAATTGTCACACATCTTCTCTGTGCAGCCCCAGCAGGGACGTGGGGTGTCCCTTTATGAACTTGCTCTGCTCACACCCTGCTCCTGGAATGGGGCATGTGCAGCTGGCTCCTCCTGGAGGGGATGTGGAAGGAGTTCCCACCTTGAGGAGGAACATGCCTGGCCTGGCCAGGACAAGCAGCAGCAGTTCTGGGATACCCCTTGCACAGGAGCTTGGGTGAGGGGCTGGACCAGGTCTGTGGTTCTGGCCCAGGGCAGCAGCGGCTCTGGAGTTGCATCCTGAAAACCAGAGCACCAACCCCCCAGGGCCCCAGCCTGGCAATTAGCGTTCAGGGGCACAGCAGCTTCCGCTTCTGAGAGGCAGTGGGGAAGGAAGCTATGGCCCAGGCCCCTTCCTGGGAATGCCTGGAGGCGGTCTGAAACCCCTGGCCTGGCTCCTAAGACTGCTGCTGCAGAGCAAATCACCTCCCTCTGGCACCCCAAAAATGGCAGGGACAGAGACTAGTATGTGATACTACACCCCTTTCTTCCCCATACACAACTTCCCCCGCAAACCCCTCACCTCTACCACTCCTTTACACCCCTCATCTCCCTCACAACCCCCCGTACACCCCTCACATCCCCCACCCCAGTTTACCCCTCATTCCCCTCACAATCCCCCTCCATACCCCTCACCTTCCCATACCCCCATCCCAATATCCCCCTCACAATCCCCCTGCATATCCCCCACATTCCCCACCCTAGTACATCCCTCATCCCCTTCACAGCCCCCCTGTACACCCCTCACATCCCCCACCCCAATTTACCCCTCATCCCCCACACAATCCTCCTGCATACCCCTCACCTTCCCATACCCACATCCCAATACATCCCTCATCCCCCTCACAATCCCCCTGCATATCCCTCACATTCCCCACCCCAGTACACCCCTCATCTCCCTCACAACCCCCCTGTACACCCCTCACATCCCCCATCCCAATTTACCCTATCCCCACAATCCCTGAAATCCTTCACCTGCCCCTTACCCCATCCAGTAACCCCTCATCCCCTCACAATCCGGCATATCCTTCACATCCCAGCCCGTACACCCACCTCATCTCCCTCTAAAGCCCCTGTTCACCCTCACATTCCCCTCCCCGAGTTTATCCCTCATATCCCCAATAAAGCCCCTGCATACCCTCACATTTCCCCACCCAACTACACCCCAGCCTTTCACCGCCCCCGTACCCCTCACATTCCCCACCAGTTTATCCTCCTTCCCACAAACCCCTGCCATTCCCTCACATTCCCACCCAGTACACCCTCACCTCCCTCAAACACCCCCGCTGTACATCCCATCACATCCCCACTCCAGTTTATCCCTCCTTCCTATAACCCCCTGCATACCCTCACATTCCCCACCCAGTACACCCCTTCCCTCCCTCAACCCCCCTGTACACCCATCACATCCCCCACCCCAGTTTAATCCCATCATTCCCCACATAACCCCCCTGCCCATGACCCCTCACAGTGTTCGCCCACTCTCAATACACCCCATCCCCCTCACGATGCCTCCCCTGGGGTACACCCCTCACCATCCCCCTAGTCAATTCCAGATTGTATACCCCTCAGTTCCCCACACTTAGCCCTCCTTCCATCCCCTTCACCTTCCGCACCACAGTATTCCTCTGTTTCGCCCTCACAACCCCCATCCAGACCCTCAACCTCCCCTACACACAGTTTTTACCTCTCATCCTTCCTCAGAGAATCCTTTACTAGGGCCCAGCAGACATATAAAAGGTGTAAATGCCCTAAGCACTAATGCTTTGTAATATACAAGAAGCAGAGAAACTGGCCTTAAGGGCAGTCCTGGCGTGTAATCTCTCTCTGCAAGAGTCCTCTGGGCTGCGTCTTGCGCCTTTGCAGCTATGCCTACGGGTGGCTCCTAGCAGCATTAGCGTGTTGTCTGTGGCCCAGCTCTCAGGCCACCTGCTATCTGGGCTTCCAGGGCTGTTGCCTTTGGCTTGTTGCTCTCCTGCTCACACATTGACCCCACTCCCAGTTCCACTCTCGCATTACTTCCCTTATCTGTGCTGGAGAAACACAGAGTCCTCCACTTTGCTGGATGTTGCACTAGGCCAGGAATAGGCAACCTATGGCACAGGTACCAAAGGCGGCACGCGAGTCTGATTTTCAGTTGCACTCTTACTGCCTGGGTCCCAGCGCCACCAGTCCAAGGGGTCTCTGCATTTTATTTAATTTATAATTGAGCTTCTTAAATGTTTTAAAAACCTTATTTACTTTACATACAACAATAGTTTAGTTATATATTATAGACTTATAGAAAGAGACCTTCTAAAAATGTTAAAATGTATTACTGGCACGCGAAACCTTAAATCAGAGTGAATAAATGGCACACCACTTCTAAAAGATTCCTGACCCCTGCACTAGGCGCTAACACCGTGCCCAGTAAGAAACCAGTATGATCATTAGCAATAAAGCACAAATATTTAACAGGAAGGTGGTTAAATTAACCATTTGAACAATGTAAATTGTGTGGATTCTCTACCACTGCCAATCTTTAAATCACAATTGGATGTCGGTTTGAAAGACATGCTCTAGTTTAAACAGTGAAGTCCCATGAACTGTGTTATGCAGGAGATCAGAGCAGATGATCACAATGGTCCCTTCTGGCCTTGGAATCTATGAATCTATGCATTACTACCTAGAGAAAGCACAGCATGCCGAGCAGCAATACAAGCTTCTCCAAACAGTCTCACCAAGATACATAACCTGGAGGAACCAGTATCTGAAACCACAGACCACAACACATATTTATTTATTTTTCATCCTTCAAGATGGTTTCATATGAGAGAAAGTGAATCCACAATACAAAATTTAAAAACCAGCCCCTTGGTTTTCCTCCTCCCCTTTTTTTTACCCATTTAGGAGATGACAAAAAAATGAAATAAAATCAGGAAGCATGGCTGCCCAAACTCCTGCATGGCAGTGGACAGGCCCCATGGAACGTTGAGATGGCAGAAGGACTTCAGACAGAGAGAAGTGGCTTACAGAGACTTCTCCCATCCCGACAGTTTCTCTGGATATACACACAGAACATGATGTGATACACAATTGATTTTTTTATCTTTAATCCTTGCGGTGGGGTCTGGATCCCAATCTGGCCTGGTAGCAACATGCCCATCCTGGCCCAGGTGTGCAAGGTCACTTCTCTTTTTTATCCATTTCCATCTTTGTAGTTCCAGGGTTCCTCCTTTGGCGTGGAATTCTCCTCCTAGCTGAACATTTCAGTTACTTCTCCCTTAGCCACGAGGAGGGGGAACCCAATGCAGGCAGGGACCAGGTACAGCAAGGCTGGCTGGGCATGTTTGAAGATGTGCATGATGAAGATGGTCAGGCCCAGTCCAAAGATGAATTTATTAGGGAATAGGGACCACAGTCACAAATGACAAACTAAGCAAACTGACTTCTATTGCTGCACGGGATGGAAAGCACAGGTTATCCTGAATGCTCCCTATAGCACAGTGACATCTAGAGGCTCAACTGGAAATCTGCAGGTAAATATTGCTACAACTGCCAGAGGCATTCATTTTCCACCCCCAATGGTTCAGTCATACGAACACAGGACTGGAAGGCACCTCCTAAGCAGGGCCAGCGCTTCCATTTAGGCGACCTAGGCGGTTGCCTAGGGTGCCAGGATTTGTGGGGAGCGGCATTTTGCCGCCCTTGGCAGCAATTCGGCGGCGGGGGGTTCTTCCGCACTCTGGGTTGTCGTCGGCAATTCTTCGGCAGGTCCTTCACTCGCTCCGGGACCCGCCGCCAAAGTGCCCCGAAGACCAGAGGCGCGGAAGGACCCCCCGCCGATGAATTGCCGCCAACAACCGGGAGCGCAGAAGGACCCCTGCCTAGGGCGTCAAAAACCCTGGCGCCGCTCCTGCTCCTAAGTCCTTCAGTCCAGTTCCCTGCTATCACAGACAATTCAGTCACTTAATACCCTTTATAATCCTTGGCCTCTGTGCTGACACTGCTCACTATTAGTGCAGCTAAAGGTTTTTGTGCTGTGGTCTCCTTCCCATTGGAAATCGAAGAGGAGCAGATAATGAAGGACCTGATTTTCTCATCTTGCCAGTTTTCCTTTAAAATGAAAGGTTTTAATCACTGCTAGGCCAATTATGACCCTCGTCTTGCCTGAAAACCTTCTGTTTCGCTTCAGATCTGCACTATGATTTTCAGTGTCTTACTATGTCAAAGTTTTGACCAAGGTCAGATACAGTGAGCCATGGCTCTAATCTTTAAGAACAACAAAGGTGCTAGGATCATCGCTGTTTTATGGATAGTTTTATGATGGAAAAAATATCTGATTTTGTTTTCTTTTTCTTTTTCTTTATTTTTTTAAAGGGGAATAAAATGTGTTGTAGGCTTTGATCTATGAAGCCCACTCTGGACTGCAAGCTTATGCATTTAATATCTCCAGTTATGCTGTTGCTGAATAAATCATGAGTAAGAGAGGCGAATGATTATCACTGGGAAACTCCGCTCTCTTTTTTTATCCTGTCAGAATTTTGACTAGAGAAGAACCATTGAGGAAGAAGAAACCAGCAGCACTAGAGTCATGGGGAGAGAGAGTCCGCGTATATTAAACATGATGCCAATTTTTGAAAGATCTATCTTCAGACGGCACTTAATGAAGTGTTTGGGGCAGGATATTTCATTTCAAGGTAGAGGTATTGAAACAGCTTGTTTCAGATCAAAATGGAAAATCCTCAGCAGGGCATCTTGAGGCTAAAATTAACTAGCTAGGGTTGTGTCTGGTAGGTTGGAATGGTAACACTTTCCACTTACTGGATGAAATCAGAACTGCTCCGTTGTGTCACATAGGCCCCATACTGCTAAAAGCTAACAGGGATTCTCCTTTAGTGCATGTGGTGGTGTCCCATGCTTTTGGAGCAGGATATTCTGTGTTCTAACCCCAATATTGCCATGAAGTTTTAAGCAGCCATCATGTACTGAAAAATTATGTCCTAGGTGATCACTTTTGTTACAATATTGTATGTATTCTCTGCTCAAAACCAAAAGATTAAGGACAAAAAGGGAGATGTCTCAGACACTGAGGTACAATGAATAAATCAAACCTTCTGTTTCTAGGTTGCTTTTCTTATTAATTAATGAAAACAGGAACATTTGTGATAGGATCATCAGCTGCTGGAGAGCGGTTTGACCTTCAGAAATATGATCTTGGCAAACCAAAAGAGATTAAAACCCAGCTGCTCGCGGCTTAGCACCTTTTCCAACTAGTGGCAAGTTGTTCTGATGTCTCATAAATCACTGATAGGCACACTACCGGAGCTCCTGTGTCAGTTTGTGGGGACAGTGGCAACTGGACTGACTGCTTTCTAAATGAACGGATTTGCACTGTTTACACTTTTCACTAATAAATCCAGAATGACTAGTATTCTAAAGCTAACATGGCAGCAGCTTCTCTCTCTCATGCTGATTTCTGTATGTTTGTTCCTCCACTCTTTTCACCATCTTCACAGGCCTGTGGATTTGGGGAGATTTCTGGGGAACCGTAGTACATTGCTGAGCCAAGTGATGTCAGCAGCAGGTCACTCCTGAGTCATCTTGGCCACTGATAGCTCCAGAGCACCCTAAACTAAACTGACACTGACCCCTTAAAAACAGTACATCAAAGTAGAATCTCTTGTATTGGGGGTTTGGGTGAAGGGGAGAAAAAAGATGATACTTTGGGGAAAGGATCTTTGACATTAAGTGGCTATTATTTTTAAAGAACTTGAAATGAATCCGGGATAAAAGAAGTTCTCAAGATAAAACTTTGTGCTTTATGTTAGATCTTTGCTGTTGAACTGTAAAGAGGATATAATCCTAACATGGGAATATCAGATAATATTACACGGCTCTCTATAACTCTCTGAATTTTGATATGAGCAAAAGTCCCAACACTATTTCTGCCGATACTCTGCTCATTGACCTGAATGCTAACATTTCACAACATGTCTGGTTTGCCTTGAATTTAATGCAGCGATGGCAAGATTTGCAGATTAAACAACCAGAACTATGTACTGTAGGAATCACTGTGTGGAAAGGGAGTTGAAATTGAAGGTTACTGTATTTTTTTCCCACTGCCTCTTTGAATAAATTACACTCTTTGGTCTTTAATTTTATAAATTGTAACACAGAAAAGGACAAAAAGGACATATGGACAGAAAACTGGAAAGAACAATACACTATAATCCACTAAAAGGTGAATGCAAAAGCCTAATATATTCTTTTGTATGTTCCCATCAATGGCAAATGAAAACAGTTCCCGTAGACCCTTATGCCTGGATTCTGCACTTGGATCTTTGTGGGTTGCAATGCCTCAGAGCCCCACTGTCTTTAGTAAGGCTCTGCGTGGGCCCAGGGATCCACCCACATGGATCCAGCTCCTACCTGGTGTTCTGCCACTCCATGCATTTAGAGCCGAGCTGCATTTAATGCTGGCCTCATCCCGCACCTCCTGACTGACCTGTGAGACACAAGGGAGTCTGGACGCTACAGATCTGGAGTGCACCACACTCAGGGTTGGCATGTCCCAGATTGCAATTCAGTGAGCCTGAAACAAGTTGCTGCTGACACACTTCTGGCCCTAGCTGCTCAGATACCATCAAGGAGAGCAGATTATAATTTTCCAGGCAGACAGGTGGCAAGAGCTGGACTCAGGAAGCTATTTGTAGCATGTAACAATTCTATTGAATTTACATCTTATGAACTATATCACATATTCTTATTGACTGCAGAGGACAATCTTGATATAAGCTGTCTCCGTAGACCAAGGGTTCTCAAACTGGGGGTCAGGAATCTTCAAGGGGTCACGAGGTTATTACATGGGGCGTCGCGAGCTGTCAGCCTCCACCCTGAACCCTGCTTTGCCTCCAGTATTTATAAAGATATTAAATATATAAAAAAGTGTTTTTTATTTATAAGGGAGGGTTGCACTCAGAGGCTTGCTATGTGAAAGGGGTCACCAGTACATAAGTTTGAGAACCACTGCCATAGACACACAGACTGCTATAGCCTGATAGATTTTATGTAGAACTCTTGTAACAAGAAGTGCACTAGTGAATGTGGCCCTCAGCAGGGCTTGAATCTAAGATTAAAAGTATGAGCCTCTGCTGCAGGGATTGGCAACGTTTGGCACGCGTCCCACCAGGGTAAGCACCCTGGCAGGCCAGGCTGGTTTGTTTACCTGGTGATTAGCAGGTTTGGCCGATCGCAGCTCCCACTGGCTTCAGTTCGCCGTCCCAGGCCAATGGGGGCTGCAGGAAGCGGCGCAGGATGAAGGATGTGCTGGCCATGGCTTCCAGCAGCCCCCATTGGCCTGGAGTGGAAAACTGCGGCCAGTGGGAGCCGCAATCGGCCAAACCTGCAGATGCTGCAGGTAAACAAACCGGCCCGGCCGGCCCGGCCCGCCAGGGGGCTTACCCTGGTGGGCCACGTACCAAACGTTGCCGATCCCTGCCCTACTGTTTAAGCTAAAAGAGTAATCCCCTGAGCTCCGAGCAGGCCAGATGTTCAGTGAGTGTTCAGGTGGGTGTATAACAGGGGTTTGACACACAGGAGTGCAGTGAGAAACTGCATGTTGTTTACTTGGCTCCACCAGACACATAATCTGGGTCAGGCTTGACAAAGATTGAGTATCCATCGATTACAGTGGCTACTGTCACAGGGGGCTAAGGGCTCAAGAAAGTACAACCCTTTGTGAGATGCACCTTCAATCTCCTCCTCTTTCATCTGCCATCCCCTGGCTTTCAAACAAGGACTAGGGTCAAACACCCTCAGCAACCCACTTCAGAACATCATATGCGAAGGCCTGTGAACCCCATAAAAAGTCATCTCCACAGCTACCACAACCGTCAGCAGCCTCTCTTCCTGTGACAACATTGGAAAGTTGGCCTAATTCTCTGCTCCAAACCTGGTTCTCCTGGCACAGGGTGAATGATGAGAGAGAGTCGGGGAGGGAGAGAAGGGGGCAGCTGGGAGTGCTGCAGCAGCAGAACGGGGGAGGCAGCTGGGAGCCTGCAGCAGCAGATCAGAGAACTGAGGTCCAGGAAGGAAGGCAGATGTGAGGTTTATAACAGGCTGAAAAGGCCAGCCACCTACAGCAAATATGAGACATCTTCACCTTCAAAATAGTGATCTATTTCCTTAAACTGCTGCTGGCTCTGCCACTGACCTGCTGGGTGATCTTGGATGTAACACTTCACCCATCTGTGCCTCAGTTTCCCCCCGCACTCATGTCTGTTTAGACTGTCAGCTCTTAAGGGCAGATCTTTCTTCTAGTATATGTATGTACAGGGTGCCTGATCTCAGTTGGGACTACTGCAATACAAATCATGACAATAATTTACAGCAAATACCATTAAAACACCCCAGAGCAGGATTCTGCTAGGAAAGGGACAAGTGCAATAGTCTTATAAGCAATATTAAAAATTCTGCTGTGGATGAGTGTAAGACGAGGCTGGCTGTTTACTTAATTGTCTAAAGATAATCAACATATTATTTAGCTCTCTATTATCTGATATGAATTATTCTTAACCCATCTTACCCCTTAAAAAAAAACCCTTTGGAAACTGGCAGAACACAATGTGCTGGGGAGAGCAGAGCAGGGCCAGCAGCTAGGTTCAGCTTCTTTCATGAGCTCAGCACTGGGAACACTGCCCAAAAGTTTGGATTGGCCTAAAAAAAGCCCTGCAAAAGTAGACTTCACTCCCTGTCTCTTTAAGAAGCCGGAGGGGTGTGTGTGTGTGTGTGTGTGTGTGTGGGGCTGGGTCTCCAGGCTCTCTAGAGCTCTCATTGGCTTGTGGCAGCAGGAAGTGGGAGGTGGAAAAGTCAGATCTCTGCTTGTTGTTGTCTGAGCTGCAGGGTGAGGTGGGGGAAAACGTGACTTCACTTCAATGATTCCCTCTGTTTTCCGGGTGGGGTTGTGTTGTACAGCAAGGGGGCGGGGGGACGTTTGTAGGCTTTTGTGCTGCTGCTTTAGATCCCTGAGATCTTCTCTTGTGTGTTAGATTTGGGTGCAGCTGCAGAATCTGGCCTGCTTGTTCTGCAGCTCATAGGAAGCTGGGGTCTGGGGCAGGTAGCTGTCATAGCAGCAAGCACTAGCCTCAGCTGCTCAAATAATTGGATCCCAGCTTTTTCTCTTCACTCTCTTGCAGGTTTGCTGTTGCCATTATGGCCCAAAGAGCCTTTCCGAATCCCTACGCAGACTATGACAAATCCCTTGCCACAGGATACTTTGACTCTTCAGGGCGGGTGAGTTGGGGCTCTAAAGTGACTTAATTTTACAGCGCTGGAATGTTTCTTTCTTAACAGGTGTCACAGGCTGGCGTGAGCTTAATTTTTCGTTCCCCTGTTTCTGTGGCATGGGAGCAGTCCCCGGTCGATCCGGAGAAAGGCAGAGATTGCATGCCTAACGTGCCTCAAGACAGGGCTTGTGCGTTCGATGTTAATAGCGTCTTGGACATTTCTTTTTGAAATGTTTCTGTGAGCTTCCTTGAGCTTTCTCGTGGGCTTACCTGAGCCAGGTCAGCATTCAGGTATCTGCCATTGTCCTCTGGGACAGTTTCCCCATTTATAGCCACCTCATCCAGTTACTGAAAACAACTATAGTATCTAGTTTAATCTGATAAAATCATGAGACGAGTTAAACTTTTGTAAGGGGGGGAGGCAAAGACTAATGGGAAAATCCTAATTTAGGTTAGAGGTTTGGTTGCAGGAGAAAAAGGTCAGTCCATGCACCTAGGCAGTGGTGCTGCATGATCAAAATCACTGGCTCTTGTGAGAGGGTTCAAAGGGGTGTGGTAACAGTTTATATATATATGAGGAGAGAACCAATTCCGAAGCAGCTATCTGTGACGTTGCAAACAGGATTCTGACTTCACTTGTGTAATAAACATCCTGAGACTATAAGCAAATAAACAAAGCTTTTGCTTTCCCGCTCCCACTTGCTGTAGGTGTATTGGATACTGACAAGACAAGAAGCCACTCCATACAGACACAGATCAGAAATACTGACCCTTTCCCCCGGGGACTTTCTAAGGCCCCAGTAATTCTGGATAAAAAACAGAGAGAGATTGTATAGTCTATCTGTCTGTCTCCCAGTTGATTCCCATATATCTGTTGATACGGATCTTTTGTTAGGAGCAGTGTTGCATTTTATTGTAATAGCTGGAAAGGTAAGATGAAAGGATCTTGCAGCCATTCGGGGGCAGGTGTGGTCTGAGAACATGTCTGGGAGCCAGGAACTCCTGTATTCTAGTCACTGACTCTCAGTGGCCTTGGGCAAGTCACTTAATCTCTCTGCTTCAGTTTCTTAATCAGTAAATTAAAACTTCCTGCACAGAGGTGCTGTGAAGCGTAATTAATGTCTGTAATACTCCTTGAAGATGAAATGTGCTGTGTAAGTGCTAAGTATTGTGAAGATGATGAAACATTCAAACATCACAGGGGTGTTTGCCTTGGCAGCCTCACATCGACCCTGTTCAGACTGGCTCTGTATTTTTTGAGCAATGCATCTCAGAGCCAGGAGAAGATGCCCTGACATGTAGTTATTACAGAGGGGCCTTGATGCTTTCTGCTTTGCTTTGGCAGAGGAGACTTGCAGTCTCCCATTTCTGAGGCTGCAGCGTATGCACAACCACAGAAGTCTTCCCAGTTGAAGCTGCAACATATCTGCTATCTCATCACTGCTAGGAAGCACCTTAAAAACTTTAACTGTATATCTCTGGATTTGGAAGTTCTTAAAGATCTTTGGGCATCTGTTGTTTATCTCAATTTGGTGGTGTTGCTACCTGAAGTTTTTATTCTGCAATGTTTCACTGAGATTTGCTTCCAGAGTCTGACTCCAACGAATCAGTTCTGAGTCACTGCACTTTTATCCTCTCAGCAATTTTAGAAGCATATTATTTATATATATATGAAAAGTCTTTAGTCACACATTTAACAGAGCAGATCTCTTGTATCTAACCCAGATTCCCTAGACTAAAAACAATAATCACAATTTATTGCACAAGACGCTTTTTGTGACAGGTTCTGGAAAACAGACTCAAACAATTAGAACCCGTTCAAAATCTTCAAGCTCGGGGGATTGGACCCAAGAGATGTGCCTTCTTTAATGTATTAACCCAAAGACTACAGCATGAATTAGAGTCTCTGAGTTACTTAAGTGGCAGGCTACCAAAGGAAACGAAGGGATCGTGACAAGGTTAGATTTTTAAACTGATGAGCTGGGATCTCCCTAAACTGCAGCTGTCTCTTCTAGCCTACACAACTTAGTACAGTGTGAATGCTTTTGTGGCGCACTGTTTAATAATACTCATTCACATCATACCATCACTTTTACTACATACGTTCCAAACAGAAAAATATTCTTTCCATCAAAACATTGGTTCCCCCCCACCCTGCCCCACAAAGGTGTATAGGAAGCAGAGTGTATGTGTGTTTGCATACACAGCCAAGCCTTGGCGTAAACCACTCTGATGCATCTGAGCTCTCAACTACATTCCAACCTTGTTAAAACAAAATCCTTTGTTGTTGCTTAAGGCTCTTTCTACATTGGCGGGTGCTGCTGGAATTATCACAAAAGCATGTACCCACACAGTATGGTAGATACTTTAGCATAAGGTGATGCCATCTTGTGAGGTACAGTATCATATCATAGTCCTTAGACTGGCTTATGCTATAGACCTGTTCAGTCAGTTGTGGCGATCCAGAGGTGGTGATCCCAACGGTGCTATGAATGGGCTGCAGTTATAGTAGTAAGTATGGAACCAAGCTCTACAAATTAATTTCATTTTTTCCAGCCTATTGCTTGGTTTCATTATTTTTTTTTCCCTGAACAAAGCAATTAAAATATGCCTGTGGGGGAATGAACAAAACGTTACAGTTCATGTTCCAAAATCCAGCAGCTTGGAAAACCACAGCAAATATCCTTTGTTGAATGCTAGGTTTTTAAAATATAAAAAAGTCAATATGTAGCATGTTTAGCCGTGTGGGAAACTGGGTGTGGAAGGTTGAAAAGGGAAGGATTTCCATTTCGTGGATTGCTTCCTACAACCTATTTTATTAGTAACAGCTAAATCAAGCCTAGCTTAGCCTACGCAAATTAGGGCCTGAATTCTTAAGATCTTATCTTGCCCTGGTGGACAGCAGGAGTAACTCCATTGACATTAGTGGAATTTTTATGCTGGTGTGAATGAGGAGAATCAAGCCCATGCAATTTGTTGTTATTAAAGTGCCCAGCACTGAGATCTCAATCTATCACCTCACAAATACAGGGATTAAATCACAGCACCCCAGTCACTCCTGCAGTACCACATTTTAAGGACTAGGGTGACGAAATGTCCCGATTTTATAGGGACAGTCTCGATTTTTGGGTCTTTTTCTTATATAGGTCTCTCTCTCACACACACACTCACTCTCTCTCTCCATCCATCCATCCATCCTGATTTTTCACATTTGCTGTCTGGTCTCCCTATTAAGGACAGGGAATCTAGCTAGCAAACCGAGGGCAGTTAGTGAAAAGTCAGCATCTTGCACACATTCTGGATGGGAGCAGGCAGGAGCTGAGTGGGATTTCTTTTTGGAGCAGTGGCTACCCTGCTCTCAACTTCCTCAAGCCTCATCTGTGGGCCAGGGCCAGGTGGTGTGTGAGAGCTGTGGGGAAAATGCTGCCCCTGAGGTAACAGGCTGAGATTCCAGTCCATTTTACTACTGCCAGCCAAATACAAAACTGAGTATTTCTAGCTACACTCGCTGACTGAGAATCCCAGTTCCCCAGGGTAATCCCTGCTCTCTGCCATGCATGCTCGCAGCAATTTGATGAGCCCTCACCCAATCTGTTTGCTGATATTTACTTATGTATGGTATTTCTTTTCTATCCACAGCTGACTCCCGAGTTCACTCAGCGCCTGAACAATAAGATCAGGGAGCTGCTTCAGCAGATGGAGAAAGGCTTGAAATCTGCCGACCCCAGGGACTACACTGCCTACACTGGCTGGGCAGGTAGGGCAATGCCGTAGCAAGGACATTTGAACTAGCCAGCTCTGTGGGGCAGAGCAAGTCTGCTTATTAGCTGCCTTTCCAGGTTAGGCTCACCCAGCCTCTGCTTCCTCTAGTAAAGAAAAATAGAGCTGCTTTATTGACCATGATGCATGATCTCAGTCAGAAACGATCAGTGTAGACTCATGCTATGAAGCAGCCCTGGCACTTCTTGTGATTAACAAAGACATCCTACATTTGAAGCTGGGGTCCACCTGTCCTCCCCGTTTCTGGCTGCTGGGGTTGGAGGGTGGAAACAAGGTATCCTTGGCATTCCACTGCAATATAGGGCATGCTCTGGATATGTTTTGCTAAGGTGCTCTTACAAATAAAGCTTGGCGGGTTAGATGCCTTGCGGAGCTGATGAGTGTCAGAGCTTTTACCTTTAAGGGGCTGGCTCAGATCCAACCCAGTCAGTTGTGACGTTGTTGACTCCCTACCCGCTGTTAGGTGAATGTGAAGCAAGCGGGTGGGTGTCAGTCCAGCTCCTGGTGGGCATGGATGCACATATCAGAATCTGCACTCAGCACTGTGTAGGCAGGCTCAGCAGAGAGGCTCTAGACCTCCGGAGACCAAACTCCTCTCAGCCTTAATGGTGACCCCTCCAGTTTGGGTGGAACCATCTGGGTTGGCCAGCATGTGGGAGCTTCCATTGCCACCGTCGACAGCTACCTCTGCCTACTGTAGATAATGGGTAATTGTCTTGGTTACGGAAGGTGCCTAAGCACTGAAATCAGGGAATATTTAAATATAAATATGTTCCAGTAAATATTTCAGGGTTGTTTATTTTTTACCATTATGATGTGAGGTAGCATGATCACCAGGCTGTTCCTGCTCTTGTTCTGGGTTACCTATTAATGCCAATCGACTGAACCAAAACTGGTTCTGGCCCAGTGTTTTTGAGAGGAGAAGGGAGAAGAAATGCAACACAGCATATAAGTCAGGGGAAACCCTGTGCTTGAACTATTTTTCTTTTCAAAGCTACCAGAAATAGCTCTACCTCTAAGTCTGATCTGGAATGTAGCCAGACTTGCCATGACAAGCACCAGGGGCTGCATCAGGTAACTGGGTCCTCAGTCCCTTGTCCATCCCAAGCTTCCTACACCAGGACCAGAACTGGCTTTGTCTTTGATCCCACTGGTCCGTAAGCTTGTCTGGGTTAACAATAAGAAGGCAGAGTCTAAGGTTACGTCAACACTTGGAGGGTGGGAGTCCCACCTCAAGTAGACCTACTTGTGCTAGCTCTCATAGAGTTTGCTACACGCTGTCGTGTGCCCGCGGAAGCTTGGGCAGCATGGGCCAGCTGCCCCGAGGACAAACCCGCCCAGACCCTGTTGCACACATTCCGGTAAGCTAGCCCATCCTGCTGCTTGCCACTGCCTGTGCTTCTGCGGGCACACTACAATTTGTAATGTGCTAGCTGGATGGTGCTTTAGTATAGTCGCAGCCTGAGACCATTTCCTCCTGGTATTGCAGCCGCCTGTAGTGTTCAGGATGAAGCCCTGCTTGCTCCCTTGGGTAGATAGCATTAGAGAGAGAATGAGCCAAGGAAGAAGACTGCCACCATCATGCCTTTTCTGCCCATTTTCTCCTTTGTGTGAGTGTTTTTGCTTTCCCTGTATTCTCCCCTTCTCTGGCCCTAACCCCGACTCTCCGTTCCCTGCCAGGTGTGCCCTCCATTGCCACCACATGCTCTCCCCTCCTCAACTCTTTCTCTTACTTCTTCCTGGAGAAGCCCTGCAGAGCACCCCCATGATGGAGGATGTGACATCACACACACCTGACAGCAGTGACTTGGTTTTTGGTGACAATTCAGAGGATGCCAGTTTCTTTGCCATGCCCATACTTATACCCATATTGCCTTATCCTGAGATCTTCACGCTGGTCTTGGTATGGATAGGTCTGTGCCTAGGTGCTACAGAAGGTGGTAGTAAAGAGAACGCTTCGTGCTAAATCACTACTGGTTGAGTGCCCAAGCATGGTGTTAGAAGGCATAGTAATGCTGGAGGTGCCACGCTTTTGAATGGATTGGCAGACTGGGGCCCAGACAACTTATGACTATTACTGATTCCAAGGCACTTTTATAAAACAGTCAAATTCCAACTCAGGAGGCCTCACCCAAGTTCCTCCTGGAGTGTAATGCACCCTGTATCCCTAACTTCCTGCCCAGCGCTGATCTGTGATGTCGCTGTTCAACACCTTCGGCATTTCTACCTGGTGGTGGCTGATCTGATCCCCACAGGTGGCTGTATTTCCATCTGCTTGCACGTGCTTGGTACCCCTGTGTGCAAGAAATCTATTGTTACTGTGACAGTCCCATAAGTGAATGGCGGCCTGTGGAGTGGGCATAGGCATGTTATTTGAAGTTACATTGGATTCTGCCTGTTACCGGTACAATTCAGTATGTAGGGCTGGAGGATAAATAGCTCACATTAGTAAGACTCTTATTGGGAGGAAGAGCTCAACTCCCGGAGAGGTGGGAGGGAGGGAAAGGGTATACCTCCATAGGGTAGCCTTAAGGAGCATCCTACAAGCCTTGGTTAGGAAGGAAAATGATTCGAGGGATGAAATGATGAGTAATGCTATGGCTAGGACTTCTGCACATATTTATTCGGAAGGGAGTTACACAAAAGGGATTCTCCCTTCTCCCCTTTCCATTCCTTACGTGCTTGTCATTTAGAAGAAGACTATGAAGGATTTCCTGTGAGTCACAGCCAGAGAAATGGAACACGCTGATATTATTCTGTATCCATTTTCCCCCGCTAATCGTAGCTAGATTAATTTATTCAACGTTGTTTCTGGATGGAAAATTAATTGGGCCATGACAGCAGCTTTTCCTCTTAATTGCTTATGTAGAAAATGCTTGTTGAGTATCTTCTCATGTAAATCATCACCCAGGCGTCTGAAATCAGTCGGCACTCTGTGACTGCTAATAAGAGATAGTGGAAATGAATAGCTGTGGCTTTCAGTGAACGATCTTCCTCTGTATGATGTAGCACACCTGAGTGTACTCCATTATGCCTAGGCATACACGGCACATGCTGGAATTAGATGTGTTCTGTCTATTCCTTCCACTCTACACGTGCAAGAACCCCATCCCACTGGCCTGCGTTTGTGTCAGGGAAACCCTGTGTTTTAGTGCCAAGAAGCACTAGTGTAAAGGGGAGGGACTTCACCATTTTCACTGCCTCTAAATAACAGAAACATACAGTTTGCTTAAGCTGCTGTACTGAGACAATCCAAAGTAATGAACAAACAGCCTTGGGGCACAAATTTTAACGTGTGATGCAGTAGCACCTATAGTCTCCAAGAGAGATCAGGGCACTGTACAGACACACGAGCCTAGTCTATACCCAAAGTTGCAGCAGTTAAGATTTGGGTTTTTTTTTTAACCAGTTTAGCTAAATTGATGCAAAACTCTGTGTGGACACTTAAATTTAAAACCTGGCTGATATCTGTATAGCCTGCATGTAAGTTACTGATCTAAGTTAAGCTGCGCTAAGCCCCTTTTGAACTGATACACTGGTCCTTAGCTGAATTGTTTTTAAGCCACTGCAATTTGTGTATTGACACGGTTCTGAAGATTGTACAATCTAAAGAGGCAAGACAAAGGATGGGAAGAGAAATGACTTGGCTGAGGTCACCCAGCTGGCCAGTGGTAGAGCTGGGACTAGCACCCAGGACACCCACGTCCATATCCAGCCCCCTGGCCACTGGACCGTGCTGTATCTCTAAATCTATGAGCCTGATCCATAAGCTGAAATGGATCGAGGAAAAGCTGGCCCTCCTATGCATTTGCAGATCCTCTAACCACCTGTTCTCCAGGTTGTAGGGCATCTCATCTATTTATACACATGGTGCTACATTAAAGAGGCAGCAGGGTCTGCCTGAACTACAAGGAGACGGGGCGAAGATTCACGTGCCTGAAATGTGTGTTTGTTTCAAGATTGTTAGGCAACATGTTAAAAAATGAGGGCAAGTAACTGTAGCCCCAGGATGCTAGTAATTTACATATTGACCTTTCCAAGCCATTATTATGGTTTCAAGCAGTTGTTTACTCTGCTGCTCTGAAAATATATGCACTCCTTTGAGCTGCTAGTTTATCATGTGGTTCACAGCTGCCTCTGGGACCCTGAGCTCTTTTGAAAGAAAGAACCCCACAAAGCTCATGTGTATCTCCTATGTTTTGCTGGTGGGGAGGACGGATGGAAGGAAGATGCATTGTGCGCTACCAAGAAATGGCTCTCCCTCCCCAGAGTCAGGATTTTGCCAGACATTCCCCAAAGCCATATCCATAGTTACCAGTGTCTGAGACAGAGAACTTAAAGACGAGAGCTGCACAGGACAGCAGAGAGTGCATATGTCCCAGAGGAATGCTGACTATCAGCCTGTTCCCAGTAGGCTTTGAAGGAACGCAAGGTCATGAGCTAGGCCCTAATAGGGTGAAAGATAATCACTCTTTCTGATTTGTATGGTAAACTATTTTTGCTTAAGTTACTGTGCAACAAGGGAGGGCCACACATTTCTGAAGAGACCACCTTTCGCTAGGGATAGATGGACAGGTGTAGTGTTTCAAATACAGTCCATTATCCAGACGCCTACAGCCTAATTCATCGGTGGCCAGCACCTTTTGCAAAGTGGATGCAAATGCTGTCTGTCTGACTGAGTGGCGTCTTACACTGACTCTGCAAATGTAAGTGACTTAGATAAAATCCCAGGAGCTATAGTAGCTTCTCTGCCATCACTAGAATTCTCTGGAGTGGGAAATCTGGTACGTGCTCCCATGCCCCAGATCACAGGGATCTGAAATCCAGAAGTGCTAGCAGGATGAGTGCCATCTTGGCCAACACTGGTCATCAAACCAGGAACCTCCGAGCTAGAAGTGTCTAGAAAGCCAGTCTCTCTAGATGGGGGCTGTAACAGACTCACATCCTCTGCGGGTCAGGCACAAGGGGGGCACAGGCTGACTGGTGAGCTACATCTGGACCCAAAAGAGAGGCTACCAGAGCTATGGAGGGCAGGTTGAGGAGCAACAACGGGCACCTGCGTGGGGAGGCTGGAAGGTGAGTTACTAGGGGAGTGTTTTGAGGGACAGTATAACAACTCAATGCATAAGATACATTTCTCCTTGGAAAAAGGGATCTCCAGATCCCAGAAAAGCAGATAAGACACCAACATGAAATGCACAAGTATTCCCCAGGTCAGGGGTTGTTCCCCAGACCCACAGCTACAAGTCTCAGCAAAGAGCCTTCCCCACAGCCTCTCTCCTTCCTATTTCTGGAGTAACTGCTTTCTGTGGCCTTCCTTCTGCTCACCTGTCTAGACTGGCAGGTCCTTGTTTGCTAGTAGCAGGACAGGGTTTCTACACCCTGTCCCAAGTAGAGTGCAGGGGTTGGAAGGAAGGGTAAACCTGGGGTATACGGGGGGAGTCTGGATTCTGATACCTACTGACCTGGTATCTCTGAGGGTTTCCCATCACCAGTGTGTACTCAGACAGCACTGTGCCATGGCCACTAAGGGTCTGGGACAGCATGAGCTTCAGTGAGTGTGAAGCTCCTTTGTTTGTAATTTAGGATCTCAGGCTCTTTGTGGTTTTGGAGGCAGTAAAGTCAATATAAGAAGCCCTATTTAAAATGGTCCCCAACATAGTTACTAGCATGTTAGTCTGAAAGCGGAGGCAGAATCTAAATGAGTAATGGCATTTTATGGAGGTCAGGATGAGTTATGCCGTCCTTTAGTCACATCACTTAAGAGGAAAACTGTTACTTGTTAAGAAAAATTTAAAACTCAGAAGTCTTAAGGGGGAGAAAAACATTGGCTCTTTAGACTGAGTGTTTAAAAGTTCAAGTACATATTAAAACCAACAACCACAGACTGTCCCCCAATGAATAAATGTATGGCTGAACTGTTCCATCACCCCTATACAATTCAGATGCCAGCTGAGCCCTCCAGGTCAATTATAACTGGGTTCTGAGGAAAGGGCTGGTAGCAGCAAGGACTGTAGAAATGGCACAGTCAGATATCTCTCTAGTCATCCATTGCTCCTGTTGTGCAGTATCTGAATCCCTCACATCATCCCTGCTGTCTTCACTTGCATATGGGGACCTGAGGCACACAGACAGACAAAGACCCAAATCTGCAAAGGTATTTTGGCTCCAATGTCTATTGATGTTGCTGGGAGTTAGCCTAAATGTCTTTGTGGATCTGGGGCTAAGTGACTTGCCCAAAGTCACACGGGGAGGTGTCCAGGGTCTTCCAAATCCCTAACCACTTTCACCTCTGGGAGAGCATCTTTCCTATGGCTGAATTACTCCATTCATCATTTTATCCATAAAGTAAAGCTATAGAGGAGAGATATGGATACATGTATTTGTATAAGCGCAGGTTTGTCCCATATTGATCGCTTCTCCAGATCCATTGGACTTGTGGATTTAATGGGGTTGTGGAAAGGGAGGATGATGCATTAGTGTTTGGGTTGCAAACAGAACAAAGGGGTGGTCTTAATGATGTGAACATGGCACCTTTGTACACCACCAATTATATCCTTTGTATTCATTCCTATCCACTGCCTTTAGCAACCTATATTAGCAATGATCATTTTTTTTTATTTCTGTTCCTGTTCTCTTGGATGAGTAAACCCAGCAAAGAGCACAAGCTTGATTCTGTTCCTTCTCATGTGGCAACAGATGTATAGTAAATTCCAGTCATTGACATCCCTGTAATCCCACTGACAGCAGTCGGATTGCACAGGTGTTCGTGAGGCCTCAGTTTGGCCTGCAGAACTCTTCTGACTGGTGACGTGGTGTGAATGGAAAGAATAGAGTTTACTTTTCAAGTCCGTGTTGCGTTGCAGGGCCAACAATAAGAAATTAACTGTTACACTTTAATACAAAGTACCATTTATAAATGGTTTTTAAAAAGGGTTAATAAATGATTAATAGACGTTATAAGCACATTAGACATGAGTAATATATATTAGAGGGCTATAAACACATCACTGGTTACAGATGATTATGCATTTTTGTATAAGCAACCAAGTGAGCTGTTGGACTTTGTCAATCTATGACAATTGAGTAATACTTAGAAAACAGCTAATCATTTATTAACCCTTTTACATACTATTTATAAATAGGACCTCATTATAAAGTGTGATCAAAAATCTTTTTGAAAACTGAGCACATACAGAGACCTGTAAGAAGCAAAAAAATGTGGATTTTTCCCCTGCTGTTTTACAGAGTCACTTTTCAGAAAAGGTCTATGCTCGCAGGGGTGATTCAAAGCCCATGGTAGTCAATAGAAGTTTTTCCACTGCCTCCAGTGGGCTTTGGATCACACCATAAATAAGTAATACTGAAAATGCTAAATACAGAAAATATTCTCCCTGAGGCTAGTCAACTGCAGTTTTGCCTTTACTGACTGTATCTTGGACATACACTGCTCAAAGGGTGCCTAGCTTTCTTCTGTCTTCATGGTGAAATTAAATGACATTTTTACTTGACGTGCTCCAAGCACCAAACATTAACTAGCCCTCATTCGGCCCCTCCCCAGGGCCCGGCCCCTCCAAGATACCTGTTTATGGAGAGAATCTTGTTTCTGGTAGAATTTTGTGAATTTTTTCACCCCTGAGATGCAGCAGGGCACCTGCCTGTACGAGCTGCAGCAAAGCTCAGACAGAAGAGGTAGCAGGCAGCCAGGCATGTGCATCAAAGAATGGGATGAGGGATGGGTCTGATAATCTTTGGAGGTGTTACTTTTGAAAGATTTATAAGAACAGAGCTGAAAACATCTCTTTAAAAAATTTAAAGATTTTGTTTTTAATTCTGTACACACCAGTGAAGGTGTGCTCCATGAGAAAGGTTCTTTGAAAAACTCAGTTACTTTAATAATAATACTTAGATAAGCACTAACACTCTCTTCATTCACAGATCTCAAGTTCCTCTACAGAGGAGGTGGTATCATCTATCCCCAGTTTACAGATGGGAAAACTGAGGCACAGAGAAATTAAGTGACTTGCCAAAGGTCACCCAGCAAACCAGTGGCAGAGCCAGGAATAGAACCCAGGTCCCTAGCGGCAGGATTGCACTATTTAAAATTCAAGTTGCTAGTGTCCCTTTAAGAGAAATCGGCTAGTTCCCCTCTTTCCCCCCCCAACTTTGCTCACATTTGGTGCATGTGAATTTGGTGCACTGAGAGGTGTTACAGAACATTACAAATGCATGTGATCTTGTGAGCCCAGTGCATTGTCTCCTATCCTCAGTTTAATTACAGAAACTTCATATTTTCTACTAGATACCACTATAGGTGGGTTTTCCCCCATTTATAGCTTCCTGCTTTGAAGACACTAGATGGTTTGCTTTTCAGGGTTGATGGAGGGAGTGCAAAGCCTTTTCTCCCTCCAGATCGCAGGTCTGAATGTGGTCCAACTTAGCAATAACCAAAAATCTCCTATCGTGTGGCAGTTTCATGACCTTTGTTACATGAGTTCACTGCAGTTCAGTTCCTAGTGGAGTGCACACTGAAAACCACCGTCTAATTGGTGTCCTTAGCAGCAGTCTGGATAAAGAGACTAAGATTTAATTGCTACTGAAAGCACGCTGTCGCCTTGCCTTAGATCCCTTCTGTTCAGGGTTGGCAAGGTTCAAGTTAGGGAAGTTTGCCTTGCTATCGCTTATGTTGTGCCTTAGCAGTGTATCACAATGGCCTGCAGTTTACAGGTTGCTGACAATCCAGCATCATTCACAAGCCCTGAACTCAGTATATACCTAAAGCAGCATCTCAACCTCTCCATTAACTAGTGTGTGTGTGGATGAAATCATCTTTTAGCTGCTTGGGAAGATCTAACTGTACGTGCCCTATACTGTGACAAGATTTTAAACAGACTAAAACATCTTACAACTCTGGTGCTACTGGGATTAACGGATTTAGCAGGTGCTAAAGTAAAGGTCATAAGCACTGGATCTCCCATATAGCTGTAAAAATGCACCACTGTTCCAACACAACCCCCCAGCACAAAACCCTATCAAAACAGAGCACTCCACTGCACGCACAGTTCTTCCGCAGGGGAAAGGATGAGAGCAAGAACCAACAACACGTGACAGATGTTAGCCATGTTGCTTAATGCACAACAGGAAGATGCTCAGGTTCGGACACCACCCTTATCACCATAATGTCTGTCTAGAATAGACCCTTCAGATCCTCTGCTCTGGCAGGCCATAGACGGCCAGCTGTATGGTAGTTCTGAGGGGCACAAATGGGAATCGGAGTGAGACAGCCACATATGTTTGAAGCAATTCAACAGTATCCAGGTTTCCAGGGTGCAAAGCTAGTGGAACTGATCTCCTCTGCTACCTAGCCCCCGTCCCTCATTATATAAAAACTGTTTTTATATGGTACTTTACACATTGCAAATATTATCTAGCTCATCTTCAACCTACCATGCACATTTGGGAGGTTAGGTACATACCTTTATTTTACAGATGGGGAAACTGAGGCAGGGAGGTGCAGTGACTTGCCCAAAGCCAGACTGAGTGTGTGGCAATGCTGGGATTATCATTTAGGACCTCCTGATTCCCAACCCCATACTCTGTCCTCCAACCATGCTGCCTCTAATATACATTGTCTAGATATTAATCATGGTCAACCTACATTTGATGCTCTTATTTTTTTAGTCTGTCATTGGTGTATCTATCGACCTAAACATGCTTGCTGCAAGTCACCGCTCCATGTTGGGTGTTGCTCTTCATAGCTGTAGACCAGATTTTAAAAGCTTTTGGGTGTAAAGAGAATCTTGCCCCATTTGGGAAGTGATGCCGACGTTACAGTTCTGCAAAGCCTCTCGAACCTGACCGCGTTTTGATGCTTTTGGAGCCTTTTAGAGCGGCCACATTGGGTCAGACCAAAGGTCCATCTAGCCCAGTATCCTGTCTTCTGGCCGTGGCCAAGGCCAAGTGCCCCAGAGGGAATGAACAGAACGGGTAATCGTCAAGTCATCCATCCCGTCGCCCATTCCCAGCTTCTGGCAAACAATTGTTCATTGTTCAGGATGGGGAGGGAGGGAGTTGCTAAAAGAGATTTTTGTGGGAAAAGGAAAGAAGAGACTGGAAGAAAAACTCACAAGGTAATTTTATTTTTCCAGGCTTCAATCCTGGCATTATTCTTACCATGGTAGTTACATAAACAAGTAAGCTTGTTCCAATAGCAGCTGCTTATGAAAAGCTAAACATTAAAGCAGGTAACTCCATAGTCTGAGCTGTTTAAATTGATATCAGGCCTATTAAGAACCTAAAAATGGTGATAGGTCATGGAAATACCCAGTAGGTGAGTATTCCCCTTTACAAAGAGCTTCATGCCCTCATCCTTACAAACTTGAATGATGGTACTGTACATCTGAGCTTCTCTCTGTGGACATACTAACACTGAACTGTGTAGAGAGCAGACAAGGTTATTAACTTTGGCAGGAAATGGAAATTTGCCCTTAATATACATGTGAAATTGAATTGTCTGTAGCATGAAGCTTTGGAGATTACCCATGCAAAATGAGAAAATGATCTAAATTTAAAATTGTCCCCAGTACAGTGGAAAGTAATTTTTCAGGCTGCTTTTTTTTTTTTTTTTTTTTAACTAGATCGAAATCTGCAGAGATTGGCTCTATTAATTTAGGCTTAAACACAGGACCTGTGTCTTCTTAGAAACAGTTAATGAGATGGAAAGCATACTGTAAGGGGTGAAATGAGATTTTTCTGGAAGGCCACTAGCTTCTCTGATACATATTCTTTGAGGATACCCCGAGCCCCCAGATCCTTTTGAGGGTGCCTTCTGACTAGCAGGTGTTCAGAAGGGAGGTTCTATCTACTGTGACAGACCTTTTGAATAATGACACACTGATGACTCTTCAAATTATGTATAACAGGCTTCAAGAGCGGGATGAGATAGGGACAGAGCAAGGCTCCAGGCAAAACCAGTGACCTAGCCTTTTAACAGCAGCATTGTTTATGTAGCTGGATGCCTGCTATGGAAGAGTCAGGGGCAAAAGAATGCATTTTCCTGGCTGTTGAATAGCTTTTTATGTTTCAGACAAGGGCTGCACTCAGAATTAGTGTGTGGTGTGTGTATGCAGGAATTATCTCTTTGTTTACAATATATTTCTTGAAAACAGCTGATTCTCTGTGCAGAGAGAAATAAAGGCCATTCTCAGTCTCTCTCCTTTTCTATGAAGGTCCAGTTTAATGTACAGCTTCTCTAATTTAGGGGTCACCAACAGATGTCAAGGGCTTGCAAGCACCCTGCCATTCCCATATTGCGCGATGGGAGGGAGGTCCCAGGCAGAGAAGAGGCTGATACCTCCTGCAATGGAAAAGGGGGTTGAGGTTGAGAACAGCTGCTGGTTGAGGTTGAGAATAGCTGCTGTATTGCAGATAGTTTCTTGTCTATCACTAATGCTTATGTATTTGTCATTGCTATTTGGCAGGAGGCTAAATAAATAAATAAATATGAATAAATAATTAATACCACCTTGTATGGTGCTTTTCAGCAGTAGATCTAAAAGAACTTTACAAAGTTACACTTTGTGCACTTCACAATTATTGCCATTTTACAGATGGGGAGACTGAGGCAGAGAGGTACAGCGACATGTCCAAAGTCACCCAGTGGCCAAGCAGGGAGATATTAATGTCCCAGTACAGATAAGCTGATCAAGAAATTTGTTTCATATGTTTTGGCTCCACCATAAACAGCTGGGATTTTATGTTTTAAAGTTGGAGTCACAAAACTATATAGTGTCAGGGGAGAGCAATAAAACAGCTGATCCATGCCTTGGGCTTAACCCATTTATTTTTTCACAGGCATTGCTGTGCTTTACTTGCACCTGTATGATGTGTATGGAGACCCTTCCTACGTCCAGGTAGCAGAGGCGTACGCAAAGAAGAGCTTGAATTGTCTGACAAAGCGCTCCATCACCTTCTTGTGTGGGGATGCTGGACCTTTGGCAGTGGCTGCCGTTGTATACCATAAATTACGAGATGAGACGCAATCAGAAGCCTGCATCACTCGGTAACGTTTCGGGGTTTGGTTTTGCCGCCTGTTCTTCACGTTGTTGCTTTTGGACGCACGAGCTGGTGTCCAAAACTACTTAGCTTTCCCCTTGCGGAACATCCCTCTCGACCTTGTTAAGTTCTGCTGTATGGCTCTGTTTAAAAGGAGAGCATTCACTAGCTGGACAAGAAGCATGCGACAGAATCTTCACATCCTAGGGAAATGGTTGTCATTAAGGACGTAAACCAAGCCTGGTTGACTAGCTGGCCCTTGTTGGAGCCTGCTTTTCTGGATGCCGGGGTAGAATGGCAGTACTATCACTGAGCAGGGATTGCAACAGCACTACAGCTGGCCAGACGAGCTGGGGGAACTGCACGTGGTTTTGTTAATTAATGTTTCCATTTTTCAGAGTCTTAAACAAAATTTGATTTTTTGAAAACTTTACGCTAGTTCTATAGTTGGTTGAAAATGGACTTCTCTCCACTATCTTTTCTTTGGAGGGGGGTGGAGAGAAGAGGGAGACTTGGAATTTTCTTTACCAGCTCCACCCTTACAGTTAAAGGGACATTTTGTCAAGGTGAAGCTTATCTTTTTCATTTTGTCTTATGTCTGTTTTTAAATTGTGTTTTCATCTGTATTTTTGTTGTTATTTTTTACACACACGCCACTGTACGCTACCTGAATAGGGCTAGCATGTGACAGAGAAAAAAGACTTAGCAGAGGAGCAGATTTCAATTGTAAGCTTTCAAGGGTATATGATAGAAGGAGTCTTAAAATGATGAGAAATACCTTGGGGCAAACTTTCCATTTAAAGTTGACCAATAAACAAATCTACCAGATCCTAACAACGGCAGAAACATACGCTGAATAGCCTCGGTTATCTGGCTATGGGGGTCAGACAGCACAATTATTTTAAAATGACCAGGGGGAGGAAGGTTCAGAATTGCCTAAAGGATTTGGAAACCCAGTTCCCATTCATTTTAATTGAGAACGAGATGATCTTCTTTTTGATATGAATTTAGCGCTCACGAAATATGCAGCTTGGACCAGTCTAGAGACAAAAGTCCCTTTTTTTTAATCTGGAAATATATACATGGGATCTTAACAATATTGCATTGGTCAACCTTGCATCATATTGGTGAAGCTTGCTGATGTGATGTAGATATATTTGCCTACAAAGGGACATCTGGACACCATTCTTTCAAACTGTGATGTACAATTGTAGGGGGAATTAAACCCCAAATTGTAACAGATCCAAAACCATGTTTCTTTATTGTAATTGTCCCTTGCTGCATCAGTTTTGTGGCAGAGCAGAAATTCAGATTAATTCTGCACTGCCATCTAATGGCATCTGGAGGACCAAGCACTGGAAATTGGTTACTTCCGAAAGGCAAGCAGAGAAAAGAAAATGGGGTATTCAAGCAGCAATGGTTAGGTCAAACCTTCCTACTGCCTGCCCCCTGACTGTTCAGAGCAGGCCATAGTACCCTTAAAACAGGAAAAGCTGCTTTCTACAAGAAATACTTCCATTAATCAAAAGGTGGAATGGGTTTTCAGTTTATTACTGCGCTCCTGAAGAGTTTGCTGAGTTCTAGAGTGGAAAGCTCTTAGTTTCTCCAGTGGAGAAGAATAGCAATCGCAATGCCTGTTTCTCTTTGGGTCCCTGTGCTTTAGAGTGCATTCTAGCTGTACAAAGGCTGAAGTGAGCCTCTCAGCAGAGCTTTCTCTGCAGTGGAAGACACACAAGCTTCTTTTCTAGGGGGCTGCTAGCACTTGCCTAAATGAGTTCCTGACCCCAAAATGTTTATCCCCCTGAGAGGCTCTAACACTTCAAGGTGGTCAGTTTTCCAACAGCCAGTGAAAACCTGGACTATATTCTTACAGACTGTGTTCTGTGGTTTTGCTGCCATCAGGAGATCAGGTGTTTGGTTCTAGAGTAATTGGCGCACAGAATCTTGTCCCGCTGCCACATTTTCGCTTCTTCCAGAAACTGTTAGTTTTCAGCAATTAATAGATTGGTTTAGTATCTGTGGTGTCTAACTGTCAGGTACCTTTTACTACCGTCCCTTGCTGGAAAATGGCATTCTGTGTACTGTCAGGGCTGCCAGGGGTCTGGCACCTTGTGCGACACACCCACAATTGGCAGCCCCACTCCTCTTGACCATATTACCTTTGATTCCCCTGTTTACTCTGTGGTTTGGTCCCCCAGATGCTGACGGGAGCTGCTCTGCAGACTTCCTCTCCTCCTCCCCTCACTACGCCAGCTGGGGGAAGCAGCTTTCAGCAACAGTACAAACACTGGCTCCAGACTATCCCTCACCCACCAGACTGCCCCAGGGAGCTCTTCACACGCTCCCCCTGCTCATGGCATACCATGTACCCACCCCCTCGCCCAGTTTCCCCAAGCACCTTCATGCAGTTATAGTCCTGCAGGCTCTGGCATCTCCCCAGGCACTCCCACTCCACCTGCCATACGTAACCCAGCCCTTCCAGGCACTCCTTCCCCACCCCACTCACCCCCAACAATCAGGAGACCACACTCCAGCTGTTTCTCCCCCATCCTCCCTGGAAATACGGTCACCAAAGGATTCTGGGCAGTGGCATGAGGCAGGGAGACCTGTTGCTGCCTGATTTTGGGGAGTGTGTATGGGAGACAGGCCCCTGCCTCCCACTCCCACCCACATTTGCCTGCACATGGTTAGGAGGCAGGGTGAGAAGTCAGTGACTTGCTCTCACGTCTGGGAAACATCCAGGGGGGAGCAGCACAACACTCGGTAGCCGTCTGTTTTGACGACCTGGACTAAATCTGTCTTGAGGCTCTCGCTTTCTAAATATCTCTAGTCACATTGAATCCAACACCAAGCAAAGATTTGTTGCTGCCAGGAGCCGAAACACGGCGCCCTCCATGATCCCAGGGGATTCTGGACAACTGGCTGTTGCTTCCTTTTAAAAAAGAATGTGCTGCCCAAGAGCAAGCGCTGACACTGTACCTTTGCTGTTCCCTCACGCGGCTGTGGCAGGGAGCCCTGCACCAGTGGTTCCTCGAGGGTGCAGTTCCTGTGCCTTGTGCCTGTCAGAGTGGCAGCAAGAGGCACTGAAAGGAGCAGCCTTGAGGAAATGCAGCACCCATACTGTCATTTTGAAAGTGACAGCATTTTCCAGGCCGCTGACCCCAGGGATGGAAAAAAAATACTACTTTCCTCTTTGCCTCAACTTAATGCTCTGACAGGGAAGAACTTGTGACCTTGTTGGAAGAGTGGCGAGAGGCAAAAATGGAGGCTCATTTGCATCTTGAGCGATTGGGTCACAAAGCGAAGTTGTCAAACTTTGTTAACACTTGCAGGAGCATCACCAACTTCAGCATCCTAATCATCTGAAGGATGATGCGAGGACTTTTCAAACTATGTTGGACTCCTTGTTCTGTGTTGCCAGTGTGTTTAAAGTCCGGTGCAGTCAGGCAATCCATACTCTCACTCCTGTGGTAGGTGACTGCACTGAAAGAAGCCTGTGGTGCTTGCACTTGGACTGACCCTGTGATTATAATTAGTTAACCCAGCCTAGATGGATGAAGAGCAACTGGCTGTTTCTTCTGCACCCCACAGAGGCTTGGTATTTCATAATCACCCCTTTCCCACTTCACTGTGCACTGTTGCCTAAGTGATTCACATTCCTTCCCCCAGCCCCCTCGCCTTCCTTCCTCATTCAGGAGATGACCCCAGCTGTTTTGGAACAGCACGAGAGCTTTTGGGTTTTCACAGTCAAGGCTTTTAAACGTAAGGGGTGGCATGTTCAAAAATGGTCAGCCATGGCTCAGCTCTTCTGATCAGCTGATGCTGATCACTTCTGCAAGTGCCTCGTGGCACAGAAGCTGAATTTCTAACAGCACCGCTATGGCTTGTGATGGGGGAGCTGGGAATGGAAGAGATGTTTTCCTTGCTTTAAAGGGTCATCCCGCCTTACCCACACAGTTATCAACTTAGGTTTGACTATCAACGTTATTACCTGGATTCCAGTAACGCCTAGAGTCCCCAATTGACCCCTTGCACTAGGCGCTGTACGAATACATAATAACTGACGGCCCCCGCCCTGAAGAGCTGACTGTCTAAATAGACAAGACAAAGGCAGGATTATGTCCGTTTTACAGATCAGAACTGAGGCACTGAGATTTCCCAAGGTCACATAGAGTGAGCCTGTGGTGGAACTAGGATCTGCACTCAGATCTCCTGTGTTCCAGTCTAGTAGCCTTCAACTGGAGTTACAATTTGAGGGTGTTTTTGTATAGCTCATCCCTGCCAATCTACTTCCTCACCTGAATCTTTCTTTCCAGCTTGCTTCAGCTGCACAAACTTGACCCACGAGCACCTGATGAAATGCTCTATGGGCGCATGGGATACCTCTACGCACTGCTGTTCGTGAACAAGCATTTTGGAGAGGAAAAAATCCCTCAGAACTATATTCAACAGGTACCCTGTCATCTCTCCAGTAGCTCTCCAATGTAGACTGAATTAGCCTCCCGCATCCTACTCGTTTGTCCTCTGTATTTTGTCGCTTCCCACCCAGCACATCCTTGGAAGGATGAAAATAGATGCTGGTCTAGGTAACTCTGGCATGTGTGAAGACATGACAGGACACATGTGAAGGCCTCCAGTTGTTGCTGCAGGCCCCATTCTTCCAAGGGGATATTGTGCCAAATGCCCTTCCTAATCCATTAGGATTCTGTGCCTAGAGTCGAAGAAGCCCCTGTTCCTCTCCCCCATTCATAAACTAGGATTTCCACGTGCAGAATAACAAAGGTGCATAACTGTATTTTGCACTGTGATACCTGCTGCGCTGGCTACTGTCTGCCAGGCTGGAGGGAAGAGATTATAGAGCTCAAAGCTTTCGTCACTCACATCTGGTTTCTGCCTGCAGGTCTGCGATGCAGTCATGGCATCTGGGGAGAGCCTGGCCAAAAGGAGGAACTTCACAGCCAAGAGCCCGTTGATGTATGAGTGGTACCAGGAGTATTACATAGGGGCCGCCCATGGCCTGGCAGGAATTTATTACTACCTTATGCAGGTGAGAGACATCTGGAGAGAAAGGGCCTTCCCAGCAGTTTCACTTCTAATGCCCTCCAGTTAGAACTTGGGACACCTGGGGAGCTTTCTGATTGGCTGTTAGTGATGTCACACTGGTGTCAATCATGGTCAGTTGTCCATCAGATGCTCTTTTTCGTTTGATTTAAATCCTATTTTCAAAACACCTCTAAAATGCTCCAGACTCTATGTTTCTAGGGGGCTACTACACTTCTGAGGTGGCTAGTCACTTAGAGCTAGATTCATAAAGAAACTTAATTGTCATTATGCCTAACTTTTAGGTACCTAGAAAATCATGGGGATTCAGGTAGCCTGAGTTTGGCATCTTGGCTCCTTATACAATGAAGTTACAAGCTGAATCTGGAATACATGGGCTATAGAAAAGAGCAGTCAAGCATAATGCACCATACGCTTACAGGGAAAGTGTACCAGGGAAGGTACAGAGGAGGACATCAGACTGTGTAATTCCTTATCATTGGTGGCTGTACAGCACAGGTATTGATTTTCAATTTGCACATTAGCAATTTGGGAATGATATGATTCTTAGCTTAAAATGCTCATTCCAAGGGGCTCAGAGCTGCCAACTTAAGAGAGAACTCTGTCTATATAGTTTTTGGCCAATGTGGTGCAATTAGAGGAGGACATGGAGGATCCATTCCTTCTTTCAATGAGGTCAATGGTGAAGTTGCTCCCTTAGTTTTAAACTGGTTGTTACCGTTGAACCTGTTTACATGATCTGTGTACGAATGAAAATTGAGATCTTCAAATTGGGCTGGCCTTGCAGCTCACTGTGGGGCGGTGGTGCTCTCTACAGGTGACGTGATCTGCTAGGTTTTGCTGTCTGGGAATCATTCCTGATAGTCATCCTGAGTTTTTCTCTTTGCTTCATTTCATTAATCCTGATCATATCCTCTAAGCTATTCCTAACCACTTCAGATTTGTAGGATACACTTTTCCTTGTCTCTTAAAATCCAAAGGGATCCCCTTATTTTTCTCCCTGTAACAGTGTTCGCTCACTAGTGGGGGCACCCCCTTGTGGCTGGGTCTGGGAGTCAGCCCTTGTCGAGTCGAGCCCCCTACTTCCGTTGCTCACCTGCCCCGCAGCCCCTCTGACTCTCCGGGACTGGGAGGCGCTCTCTCTTTGTGACCCAGCCCTCCAGCCAGGTGACGATATAGTTTTCCCCTTCTGGTGTACCAAAGTCTCACCAGACCAATTGTCCAGATGCAACTTCCCATCCTGCACCACTTCCCATTGGCTGGTGGGAAACCTGGGCCCACCCAGCAGACAAGGTCTACACAGTCTCAGCCCTCACTGCTCCGTCGTTGGGTTTCTTCCTACTCTGCCTTCTACAGGCTTTCTTCTTCACACCTCCTCTGGGTGAACCCTTCCGTTAGGGACAGGAGCCCAGGTCTTTTGCTCTCCTCAGCCCCTGAGCCCGTGGGTTTCCCCCTACCCACCTTTCTGTGTCCAGAGAGCAACTGCAGACTCCCTCCCTGCAGCCCCTTTCTGCTGGCTTTATACCTTACCCAGCTTCTCCCCAAGCTGGGCTTCAGCAATTAGTAATTGATCAGTCAAGTCTGACTCTCCCTGGGGTGCAGCCTAAAGGTTCATTTGTCCCTTCTGAGCTGCTCTCACCCCTTCAGGGCTAGTATAGGGTGAACACCCCATCACACTCCCCTTGCTGGGCACCCTCTGGAGCCAGTCACTGTTGCTGCAGCGGAAGAGGCATTAAAGGATGACCAGGTGCACGCTCGGACCCGAGGCATTGAGCAGCCTGCCCCCAGTGTTCTCCTAGCCCGTCTGTATAGGAGGAAAGATACGAGCTGATGTTGCACAGCTGAAGAAGCTGGAAGGAATCGGTAATGCCAAATTCTCTTGTCATCTTTGAAGCATAAATTGTTTATGCGTCTAAAACTAGCATTGCCGGCTGGGGGAGGGAATTGTACAGTACTACTTTCATGGTTTAACAGCCTCTCTTGTCTGTCTGTTTCAGCCCGGCCTTGGCGTGAGCCAAGTGAAGTTGCATAACACAGTCAAACCCAGTGTGGATTATGTCTGCCAACTGAAGTTCCCATCAGGCAACTACCCCCCCTGTATTGATGATGCCAGAGACTTGCTTGTTCATTGGTGTCACGGGGCACCTGGCGTGATCTACATGCTCGCACAGGCCTATAAGGTACAGGAGGTCCTGGAAAACAGTGACAGGAGAGCTTTAAACATGGAATTTGATCTCAGAGAATCCTCTAGCGGGGAGTCTCCGTCAGAGCACGTATTATTCTAATGAAATAACTCACCAGCGCCACCATGCATGCCCACACTTACACACCAATCAAAATGCAAATTAGACTTTTAATGAATGATTTCTGAACATGTCCCAGTGTCTTGTCCCAAGTGCAGGATGCTCTCGTTGCTTATGGAGTCAGCCATGTGTTGTACTCATTCTGTGGTAGGTGACTAATGGTGACAGCTCATTGTGAGTTAAATAACGGTGATGCTGCTTCATTTATCACTTTAAAAATCTTTGACAGTAGAAGGCAAAGTCACAGTGCCATTGCTTAAGTAGGAGAGGTCACTCTCGATAGGAGCTCATTAACCAAGTAGGTAGGGGCCTGCTCCAGCCCAACGTGGATGCTAAGGGGATAATTGCAGTGAGTGGAATCTCTCTCTCATCTCCACAGGTGTTTGCTGACCAGCAGTATCTGAGTGACACGCTGCAGTGCGCGGAAGTGATCTGGCAGTGGGGTTTACTGAAGAAAGGTTATGGGCTGTGCCATGGGACAGCTGGCAACGCTTATGCCTTCCTAATGCTATACAGCCTCACTCAAAACATGAAATACTTGTACAGGGCCTGCAAGGTGAGCATCCGTATGAGCAACAGACACAGAGGAGAGACTCTTGCCACTGGGTCATGGAAAGATTGGATGCTGCCTGGGATAGCTCACCTTTTAAAAAAGTTATCTGCTAGAAAATCATAGGACCATCTTTTGTTAAGGAGAGGAACCGGTCAGGCTAGGGTGGAATGTAACTAACATTCTAGAGCCAGTTAGGATGCTTTGATTCTGCATTCTGTGTGATGGTTCTTTCCTTTGTAATCTAACTTCTAGCCTGGCACAGATGCAGCTAGCACTAACCAGTTCATTTCCTGTAGACCAGGATGGTCCTTAAACAGTCACTCTCATCACTGTCCCTGCTAGGCTGTAGTCAACAGCAGTGCCTTGCAATAGCCTGTTTTCTGTTCCATTGTCGTGATGAGATGGAGATCTGGAGGATGCTGGGGAGAGTGTCTGTATTTTTAACGTCCATGTCACGTCTCCTACAAAGTTTGGACACTTTGTTCTTCCTTCCTCAGTTTGCAGAGTGGTGTTTGAGTTATGGGGAGCATGGATGCCGGACTCCAGACACGCCCTTCTCTCTCTTTGAAGGTAATCTCTGTCCAGCCTTTTCTACGTAATATGTTCTGAATCCTGAGTCTGATCCCACACCGGTGTAAATTGAGAGTAACTGCATTAAGACCCCCTAAATCAGCGTCAGGAGAATCACACCCGCTGTTTTGACCCTCTCTGAATGAGATTTTAACAGCAGTGGATAATGGCTACAACTGGAATTCCTTGTTCTGTTGCAACCCCAGCTGGGAGAGCTGGAGGCTGGCATAAGCACCGAGTCCTCCTGCACTCAGCTCTGGTACGGTTCATAATTCTCACTGGAGTAAGTCTTTATTAGGGACAGTTTAAACCTACAGTAATTTCAGGCTGGCTAGCCAGCCAACCTCTGCACTCTATGTACTTACTATTTTGTGCAAGTCCTTTTCAGTGTCCCGCTAAAGAACAATGGAGAAATGGACAAAAAGAAGCCACAGATCTAGTCCATGATTGGGCAACAGATAGCTTTCCCAAATGCTGATACCTATGCTGCTCCATAAATCTAACCAGTTCCACAGTCACCATAAATCACAGAGCCACTCACGTCCATGGAACTAGGACATAATTTCCAACTTTCTAATCATGCGAAACCAAACACCCTTGCCCCGCCTGCCCTGAGGCCCCACCCCCACTCACTCCATCCCTACAGCTGTTGCTCTCTCTCCCCCACCCTCGCTCACTCACTCATTTTCACTGGACTAGGGCAGGGGGTTGGGGAAGCTCTTGCCGGGGGTGCGGGCTCTTGGGTGGAGCCAGGGTTGAGGGGTTTGGGGTGCAGAAGGGGGCTCCGGGCTGGGGCTGGGACTGAGGGTTTCAGCGTGTGAGAGGGGGTTCTGACTGGGGCAGGGGGTTGAGGTGTGGGAGGAGGGTTGTGATGCAGGCTCCAGGAGGGAGTTTGGGTGCGGAAGGGGGATCAGGGCTGGGGTTTGGGGCACAAGAGGGAATTTGGGGTGCCTTGGGTGGCTCCCTGGAAGCAGCAGCATGTTCCTTGACTACTAGGTGCAGGGGCAGTCAGGCGGCTCTTCGCTCTGCCTGCGTCCACAGATGCCACCTCCGCAGCACCCATTGGCCACGGTTCCCAGCTGTAGGAGCTGTGGAGCTAGTGCTCAGGGCAGGGGCAGCATGCGGAGCCCCACGGCCGTCCCCCCACCTAGGAGCTGAGGAACATGTTGCCACTTCCACGGAGCTGGGTAGCAGGGGCGGCTCCAGGCCCCAGCACACCAAGTGCATGCTTGGGATGGCATGCCACGGGGGGTACTCTGCCGGTTGCCAGGAGGGCGGCAGGCAGGGTGCCTTCGGCGGCATGCCTGCAGAAGGTCCGCTGGTCCCACGGCTCCAGTGGACCTCCCGCAGGCGTGCCTGTGGAGGGTCGGCTGGTCCCGCGGCTCCACCGAAGCCGCAAGACCAGCGGACCCTCCGCAGGCACGCCTGCGGGAGGTCCACAGGAGCCACGGGACCGGTGAGCGGCAGAGTGCCCCCCGTGGCATGACGCTGTGCTTGGGGCGGTGAAATATCTAGAGCTGCCCCTGCTGGGTAGAGAGCCTGTCAGCCCCACACTAAACAGACTTAAAGGGCCAGGTCTGCAGCGCTGACAGGAGCTGCCAGGGTCCCTTTTTGACTAGGTGTTCCAATCGAAAACCAGACACCTGGCAACTCTACTAGGACAGTTTACATCAGCTGAGGAGCTGGAGTAAAATTTTCAAAAGTATTGAAAGGCCAGATGTTTAAAGGTATTTTAATGCTTACAACTGCAAATAGGCGCCTAAGGAGATTTACTTGCATCTTATTTGCATCTTAAGCACTTGTATACCTTTAAAAATCTGGCTCTAAATGCCTACGTCACTTTGGAAAAATGGGTTTAGACTCCTGAGTCACGTAGGTGCTTTTGAAAATGGCCCCTGTTTCCCTGTCTTCCATGATTCACACTCACAGTCATTATGATTTACACCATAATAATACTGACATGCAATGAGAATCTCCCTGTTATAGGTTTGAGAAACAACAATTTTCTTTTTTTCCTTCAGGAATGGCTGGGACAATATATTTTCTTGCTGATCTCCTGGTACCAACGAAGGCCAAGTTCCCGGCATTTGAGCTGTAAAACCCTTCGTAGCAGTTCCCTGCACTCCCACTACACCCCGCATCCGTTGGACAAGGAGATGGAGCTTGCTTGAGTCTCTTTTCAAACTCATCTCTTGTAAAGTTCCGTTGTTGATGGTTCCAGTTCTTTTCCATATTTAAAATTTTTCTAGTGCTCTTCTTGCTTTGTTTAGATTTAAAAAAAACCCGTGGTTTTTGTTTATTGGTTCCTAAAAATGGGAAATGTACAGTATTTTGTTGGATATGCAAACTCAGAGCTTTGCTATTTTATGCATCTGAATTCCAGGGAGAAATTTTCTTCTATTAATGTAACTTTGTCATGAGTAACAGGGATAGAAGCTTAAAATATTGTCTTTGGAAAACAAAAGATGAAATCTTACGACTATTACCTCCTATTGGCACCTAGGTATTCTCTCGTCTAATCATGGAGGTAGGCAGTACTAACTGAGCTGTTCCTTGGGCAGTTGACTATGATGGACTGTGGAGACAGAAATTATTTCTTATGCCATCCTCTTGGCAGACTGCAACTGTCACAGCTATCACTGACATGCCAGAGTCCTCTCTTAAACCTCACATCTTTCTGCTTTATAAGCAGACTGTGTTTCACTCTTTGTGCATTTTGTCAGTGACAGGAATACATAATCCACAACCTATTGTACAGATTCACCATATTCTGCTAAATGCTACAGGAGAAAGCCTTCAGTCACTGAAAGTGTCAGTTTAAAAGAGTTAAGTTACTGCCAACTGTGATCTTTCAAGTTCAGTTTTGAAAGCTTTCTGCAGTCTTGACTTAAAATTATATATAACATTGCAGCTGTTAGCCTGGTGAACCAGGCCTGGAAACAGAAGTTGTGGAAAAAGAAACCTATTTCAGTAAGTTTTGTCAGTGTTTAATCTGTTATATTTGTAGCTTTACTGGCTTCTTAATACCTCCTACTTCTTTAATCAGCTTCCACGAACCTTAGTAACTCAGCTCACTTGTTACTACTCATTGTAGCCTGATACGTGAACAAGAATCCATTCGAAAAGTAGCTGGGAAATCTGCCCAAATTGGTATTGATCGAATACCTTGTCCAGTCAATAGATTAGATCCTCATTGGCTGTAAATTGGAATTAATCCATTGATGGAGCTTCACTCGCTTACACCTGCTGAGGATCTGTCCTAGTAAACACTTGTCCTGCTAACGAATGTGCTCTGGTAAAGGAGCACTCTCCATTCGCTGCTGGATTCCTGAACCTGCTTCTTGGCTCTTCCATTGGCTGCTGGATGCGACCTCCTATTCCTCACCTTGCCCTAGGCCTGAAGAAAGGTGGAAATGGTTTTGATATTTCAAGGCTGTTGATAGTGAGTAGCTAGAAACACTAATAGAGCCTAAAGACTGCATCTCTCTTAGAAAATCATCTCCAGCTCACTTATGTGAACTGCCTGAGCAAGCAGCGTAAACTATATTCTGCACAGACTCCTTTGCCACTGCAGGCAGTGCTTTCGTTGACTTTCTCACTAAAGGTTTCAGCATTGATTGTGTGGACAGCTAATTAGAAAAATTGGAAACACAGTGGAGCTAATTTACTGTTCGCTGGGTGTCCCAGTTAAAAGCATAAAGCTCATTTGGACTAGCTAAGACTCTCACTGCAGTGTTTCTGAGTATTTAACACTACGGTGAATAACCAAAAAAAAAAAAAAGTGACCTCCAGGAAGGAGGATTTGAGTAATTGAATAGTTCTGGAGAAGTGCTATAGATGAAGCCTACTGTAACTTAACTTGCATCTTGCCTGTAGTGACAACTGATTTGAGACCCCATCTTGGTGTTTTGAATTTCTGTTAAACAGAATTCCTATTAAAGAAAGAGTTCGTGCAGCCTGTTGCACAACGTATTCCAGCAGCATGTATGCTACTGTGCGTGGACATGTATACTTGAAAAGAGCTGGGGACATGGTGTACAACTCTTAGGTTGAAAGCTGTTTAATAAAATGCTGAAACGCACAAGTTGTAGGTCCTTTTTTCTTAATCCTGTTCACTGGTTATGCCCAATAATTGTATCTTGACAGGGCAGTGTGTGCCAGCAGCTGCTGAGACTCTACTGTGGTGGGCGCAATCAGAAAGACCCAAATGGAACCTGTTTGTAGCATGCTGCAGACATGACATGAATGCCTGCAAAGAGAAGTCCACCTGTTGCTTCACAGAAGTGTGTGAATTTGTCAGTTTTGCCAGCTAACTCCCATCACCGTGGCGCCCTGGTCACAGCCATCAAACATTGGGTTTATTGCGAGCCTCTGAATACGGCATTTCCAACACACAATTATCTCACATCTCGCTTTCCTGAAAGCCACAGCTCCTGTAGCTGAGAGAGCTCAGATTTCATTTTGAAAAGTTTCTAGCCCTCGTGGCTTGTCAAAAAGCCTGAAAACATGACTTGAGTTTGACCGAAGGGCTCAGAAAGCAAATAAAAAAGGAATCCAAAACTTATGTTGTGAATCTCACGGTTTCAACACTACTGTCCTGATTTGCTAGGGGGAGGAGAAGGTGTCTGACTCATTTTTGAACATTCGGGGTTGTCAACACTGTGACCGTAACAGCGCTGGTTTGTAGATACAGTACGCACATGGACCTGCGTACCAGTCCCCTATCACTGCCACTGGGGGCCCAACTACAGCTGACAAGAGATTTGCATGTCTGAGCTCCAACTCCTCTTTCCCCAGTTTAGTTTGGCTTGCTCCAGTAACCATAAGGCCCATAGAATATCAGCGTTGGAAGGGACCTCAGGAGGTATCTAGTCTAACCTCCTGCTCAAAGCAGGATTGCTGGTTGTTGCTTTTGCAATCTAAACTGGAGAAAACAAAAACTGAGTAGTTGGTCCTTTCTCCTTGGTGATAAATAATGTTCTGGGGCTTTGTTTTGCTTGCCTCTTATCCAGCCTGGCCTTTTCTGTCCTGTTTGTGAAGGGGGAATGGAACTGCTCTCACTCTATTGAGCATCTGCTGCCCCGCCCCCACCAAATAAAACATGGGTTTTATTTTATCCTTAAGATGACTTTCTCATTTCAGCTCTGTGTATTCTGTACTCCCTGTGGCTTTCACATAAACCCAGGCCTGAACTAGTCTTTATTCTGGCAAAACTCCCTTGTAAGCAGCATTGCTTTTTACAGACTGTGTGTGCTCTATTAAAGGGACTCCATCCATTTGAATCATCTGTTCTCATTCTAGTTTAAAGTAGTGCTTTTGCTGTCAAGCGATTAAAAAAAATTAACTGTGATTAATCGCACTGTTAATAATAGAATACCATTTATTTAAATAGGTTTGGATGTCTTCTACATTTTCAAATATACTGATTTCAATTATAACACAGAATGCAAAGTGTACAGTGCTAACTTTATATTTATTCTTGATTACAAGTATTTGCACTGTAAAAAAACAGAAATAGTATTTTTAATTCACCTAATACAAGTACTGTAGTGCAATCTCTTTATCGTGAAAGTTGAACTTACAAATGTAGAATTATGTACAAAAAAACTGCATTCGATATCAAATTTTAGAGCCTCCAAGTCCACTCAGTCCTAATTCTTGTTAAGCCACTCGCTCAGATAAACAAGTTTGTTTACATATTGCAGGAGATAATTCGCCCGCTTCTTGTTTCAATGTTCATCTGAACAGTGGAACAGGATTGTTCTCATGGCACCGAGTAGCCGGCATCACAAGATTCATATTACCCTTCATGCTTCACCCCATCCAGGGGACATGCGTCCATGCTGTGATGGGTCTGCCTACTCAAAAGAAAATCCAAAACAGTATCGGACCACCGAATGTTCAATTTTTTATTATCTGATCAGATGCACCGCACAAGGTTGATTTTCATTTTTTGGTGGTTCGAGTTTTGTAGGTTTCCACAATTGGAGTGTTGCTCTTTTTAGACTTCTGAAAGCATGCGTCCACACCTCATCCCTCTCAGATTTTTGGAAGCAGTCTTAGATTCTTTAACTTTAGCTACAAAATCTCACCCTATCTTAGAATCCCGGGACCTTCTTTTGCATTTTGTGAAATGCAGTGAAAGTGTTTCTTAAATGAACATGTTGCTGAGGTCATCATCGAGACTGGTAATATGAAATATATGGGCAGAATGCAGTAAACAGAGCAGGAGATCCTACCTTTCTCCCCAAGGAGTTCGACACAAATGTAATTAACGCTTATTTCTTTTAAACGACGCATCTCACTGCGAATGTCCCCTGGAATGTTGGCAAAGCTAATGAAGGGGGCATCCACCGAGATGTAGATCGTTTTCAAGATATCTGGCAATAGGTACCTTGCAATGCTGGCTACAAAAGTGCTTGCTATTGCATGTTCTCACTTTCGGTGACACTGTAAATAGAAGGGCAGATTATATCTCCTGTAAATGTAAACATACTTGTTTGTCTTGGTATTGGCTGAACAAGAAGTAGGACTGACTGGACTTGTAGGCTCGTTTTACATTGTTTTGTTTGGTGCAGTTAGGTAACAAAAAAAAATCTACATTTCTTCATGTAAGGCATCGCACTACAGTATTGTATGAGAGTGAACTGAAAATACTATTTGTTATCTTTTACAGTGCATATTTGTAATAAAAAAACACTTTGATTTCAACACAATACAATATACGAATAATTGAGAAAAAATCATATTTAATAAATTCAATTGGTATTCTATTGTTTAACAGGGCAATTAAATTGGATTAATCACAATTAATTTTTATCAACAATTATTTGAGTTAATCACGTGAGTAACTGCAATTAATTGACAGCCTCTTAAGTAACACGATACTGGTAACTGAAAGAAAGGAGAAAACAGACAATATTAGTTAATTTGGGCTTGTCAGTTGCACTTAGACTCATAGACTTTAAGGTCAGAAGGACCATATGAATCATCTAGTCTGACCTCCGCACAAGCAGCGCCACAGAATCCTACCCATCCCCTTCTATAACAAACTCCTAACCTATGTTTGAGTTATTGAAGTCTTCAAATTGTGGTTTGAAGACCTCAAGCTGCAGAGAGTCCACCAGCAAGTGTCTCATGGTGCACCATGGCATGGCTCATGCCCTCTTGCAGGGCCTAGGGCAAAGGGTGTAGCGGTAGCTTCAGCAGCAAGACCTGAGCAAGTTCAGTGGAGCTGTCAAGACTCTTCTAGAGATTAGCAGAAGGACAGAAAAAAAGTGTGTGTGTGTGTGTGTGCGTGTGTGTGTGTGTGTGGGCACACGCGCACACGCACGCTCTGGACAATGGGGGCTGTTTAAAATATTTTTTTCTGTTTTCTCTACAAGCTACTTGAGGAGCGTGCTGGTCAGATGCACAAACTTCGACAAGTTAGTTTACCAACAAATCAAGTGGAATGTCCCATTCAGAAAACTCAACTGGTTTTCATTTGGCCTCCATCCTAACTTAACTTGTGTTCAGCTTATATGTATGACCAGGACTGTCAACATGAAAAACGCATGTAGTATTGTTAGCCACGAACCATCCTTGGTTGTCCAATCTCCCATCAAGAGGCAACCATCACTAGCTCTTAGACTATCACTGCTGTTAGAAAGCAGCAAGCACAATCATGAAAGAGGTGAAATCAAGATAGAGGGAGCGTCTTGGGGAGGGACAGACCTCCGATTGCTGCTCATGGCCATCTAGGTTAATTTCCCATTTCTGCATTATATTAACTTTTCATAGGCACATAAATTACAATCTATATTGACAATAAGTCAGCGGTCAATGTTCTAGCACCACATGGATAAGGGTTAGAGAAACGTTTGTGAGGCCTCATACCATTATGCGGGCAAAGGTATAGCTCCTTTGATAAACTAATTTATAAACCAGCACCACAATTGTGTAATATATTTTAGGTAATGGAGCTTGACTCTCTTTGAAAACACTTAAGGCTAATATGGTCCACAGCAAACTTTGTGCCTTAAATTTTGTACAGTCATATTGATATATTTATCAATATGAATTATATATTACACACACAAAGTTTTGTTTAAAGGACATAAAGGTTACAGAGTCAAACACTCAGAAGTTAGGAAATGCCTGTGCACCCTTAATTCAGCCCCCTCTGTGTATGCATTATGAGACCGTCTCAATCACATGGTCACATACTATTTTTTCCATAGGACCCCTGCCTCAATCAGTGCACAGAATGGATGATGCTCCCGGAATAAGCAGCGATTTGATATTTTGTTTTCTCATTGTTCAGTGTATGACTTCGGGTCTTATTTACTGCTCACTATTCAAACCCTGGCTCTGAAGACAGAATTATTAATGGGCATTTCTCTGGTGCACAATCACTACAGTATCTTCGAGCTTCACAAACATTAATGTATTTAACTTCAGAACACCCCCATGAGATGAGTGGGTGGTATTATCCCTGTTGCACAGATGGGTAACTGAGACAGAGACTCAAAGCATTCAAAAGTGTCCACAAATTTTGGGTGCCCTGCTGAGATCCTCAAGTCCTGATTTCTCAGAACACTGAGTATCATTTAGCACTTTATATGTTCTACTCCTGGGGGAATTCTGTGCCACTGTGCAAGCACAGAATTAACGTCCCCCGCACAATAATTGATTCTGATGGGGAGGTGAAGGAAAGCTCCAATTACACCTCTCACCCACCAGGGGCAGATGTGGTGCCAGAAGAGAGGACAGCTGGCTGACTGGCCAGAGCAGCCAGCTGCAGAGAGGTAGGAAGCAGAGGCTGCCTTCCTCATAGCTCCCTCCTCATGGGGTCAGGTGAGGAGGCATGGGATGGGGGGCACACAGGGAATGGAACATGGGGCTGCTGGGGGGAGTTACACAGACTGGGGTCCAGAAGGGCTAATGGGGGGGACATACTGTGGCAGAGGCACAGGAGCTAGAAGGGTGACAATAATGAGCCAGGGACTGGATAGGAGTGGGGGTGCAGGGCCATATGGGGATAGGAGGTGGCTGAATGGTATTGCAGGGCCACATGGGGACAGGGACAGCTATGCCTGGCTGAATGGGGAGTGAGGTGCAGGACCACCCAGGGACATGTACAGATATGTCTGGCTGAATGGGGAGTGGGGGTGCAGGGACACACAGGGATAGGGTCAGATGTGCCTGACAAAGGGACAGACTGCAGTCAGCCAGGGTCTGCATAGGGGAGACTCTCCAGCTACCTAACAATCCCTCCCCTGCAAAAATACCTGTTCCATACTTCTCCCACCCACTTCCAACAACCCTCCAGGTTCACACCCAGGGTCCGTCCCTCTCCCTCAGCTCCTCCATTACTCCTGACTCCCCCAAGCCTTTGCACTGCTTCTGGGGGGTGCGGGAAATACATTTCTGTATTGTAGCTTAAATTAATTACTCAAAGTTCTCCTCCCAGCCAGGGAAGCCCTGAGAGCTCAGGAGAGACTCCCTGAATTCAGTTCTTTGCCGGTGCCACACCCCAGAGTCTCAATTACAGGGTAAGTCCTGGTACAGCTTGATCAAATGTGAGTGGTTTTTCACAGGAACAACAAATGGAATATTCCTGACACTACAGCAACTACCCTGCCAAATGAAATCCCTACTCCAAAACATGGGGTGCTAGATCGTCACAAGAAAAGGTTACAAGAGGTTTGTTTTTAGCATGAACAAAGTAACATCCTTCTCTCCCCCCTCCCCCCATTAATTCTCTGATGTGGCTGAACTATTTTAGCTGAAGCTTTCCAAACAAAGGTAAACTTGAGGCAGTCACTCGGCATGGAAAATATCAGCCCAAATAGTTAAAGTTTGACAAAAGGCAACTGAAAACAAGGTCTTATGCTGGGAATGCCACAAAATCTTAAAGCTAGACAATGATACCAGCTCTGGCCATAATATATAGGAAGGGTTAAAGCCTGAACAGAAGTCAATGAGAGTTTTGTCATTGACTTCAGGGAATCATGATTTCATCCCCAGTATTGAAAGCACCCTGTTGAGGTGCTAGAATTGTGCAGCTTACCCTCTTGGAGAAGCCTTATTAAAAATAGTGGTATGTATATCATTTGCTTTTTGTGTGTGTGTATTTTCATATTTCTATTGTGCTGCATATTTGCCTACAGCAGTAGCTTAAAAATCTAGAAGTGTTATTTTTAAAAAGATAGAAGCTCTCTCTTACCACAGTCTTAGCATACATATAAGGTGAGACTGGAAATTGATTCACATCAATATTCTGCTAAAGAGCCAAACTTCAAAAGACATTTTAACCTTTATTTTATTTAAATCGGCACACACCGGGCATGCAGTTATGAGGCTTTTTACACAGCATGGATGCTAAGGCCTCAAGCCTGTATATTGTTCCTAAAATGCAGAAGAGTATGGAGAACTGTTTGTTTTGCTCTGCAAACATGTACACCCCGGTACGTGGGGGTATATCACAGGCAAAAAGGCATATTTTCATGGAAGGCATGTTAAAATATTGGCAGGGGTGATTATAGAAGAGGGAAGTTTTCCCTCCAGTAGATGGCAATAGAGTTCAATTGTTTTAGTGCTATGACTGAGCACAAAGACAATGTTTGCTATTCTGGTTTGCAAATTTCACAATTAAAACTTGCCAAGTTCATTTGGCTTTTTGCTGCAAAAAATACCCTGTGACACTGGAAATAACGCTTATGCATTTGTGAATTCTGCTATCGCTAATAACCACCAGGGAAAATCAGCTGTGGTATAAGCAGGTCCAGTGCCATTGACTTCAATGGGAGTTTTACCTCCCTCCAGTGAGGTTGAATTTATCCCACTAACTGAAACAATGGATCGCCACAAACCAATTTATACATTGTTTGGGTCAGTTCTAAGCAGGAAACATGCCAACACAGACTGGTGACACATGGAAATAAAAATTTTGCTGGGGAGAAAGAATGTCTATTACATCGCTTAGAATTTTCATCTCTCTAGTCTGTACCATCCAGTAATGTCAAACCATTTACAAATATTTAATTAAGCATCAAACCATGGTTTGCCAAGGGATAGATGTCATGATAGAGCTAGCAATATAACCTATGAATTTTAAATCCTACTTTCTTTTAACCACTGTATACCACTCTCTTCTATTTTGATAACACTAATCAAATTCGCTCTAACTCTGCCCTCTAGCAGCTGTCACGATGAAAAGAAAATTAAAATAAACTTAACAGATTAGATATACAAAGGCAAAGGCTAGGCTAAGACCCAATACTGAATTGTGCAAAAATAAGAAGAGTTCAGTTCTCTTTAAATCTTGAAACAGGATTAATGCCTGCTGTTTTAAACTGGCAAGAACAATTGCTACATGCATGCAAGATTTTTCCTGTGCTGCCATGAACATTCTCCATCCCAAATCCCTGAATTCTTCTGATTGTTCTAACAAAGGATGACAACAGGCAACCTTGACAATACTCCTTTGAAAATGTCTGTACTTCCTAGAGAAAGACTGTTTCCATCTTAATCTCGCTCTTTCTCCTTCCCTGCCTTTGCACACACATGATGGGAATGGGGTTTCTGTTGGGAAAACATATCCCTAAGAGGGGGAATAGTGAAGAATGTAATTACTTTGTTATCCTGGGACCATAATATGCCAATTGATACATTTAATGAGGAATTCTGATGGCATAGTTTAGCCTCTGGTTACCATACTTTATTTTTTAAAATTCCTCCTTCTGCTCCTTCAACACTGATTTCAGAAACTCTGAGTCCTGAGTTCTTGAAAATGATTATACTCCTCAAAACATTAAGGGCAGAAACCTAAAAACCAAGAGCACTAACTGAAGAAATAGGTAGGAGTGCACTCATAGCTGTCTAGTTGAAAGGGCCTAGCTGACTAGAGTAAATGTTCTTTCCTGTGTTACTAATTGGATGTTATTGAAGTCTACTGTTGTTTTCCCACTGATGTTATATAAGGGTATGTCTACACTACAGGATTATTCCAATTTTACAGAAACTGGTTTTTGGAAACAGATTATATAAAGTCGAGTGCACGTGACTACACTAAGCACATTAATTCGGCAGTGCGTGTCCATGTACCGAGGCTAGGGTCGATTTCCGGAGTGTTGCACTGTGGGTAGCTATCCCATAGTTATCCCATAGTTCCCGCAGTCTCCCCCGCCCATTGGAATTCTGGGTTGAGATCACAATGCAAAAATAGTGTCGCGGGTGATTTTGGGTAAATGTCGTCAGACAATCCTCCCTCTGTGAAAGCAAGGGCTGACAATCATTTCGCGCCCTTTTTCCCTGGCAGACACCATAGCACGGCAACCATGGAGCCCGTGTAGCCTTTTTTCACTGTCACCGTATGTCTACTGGATGCTGCTGACAGAAGCGGTACTGCAGTGCTACACAGCAGCATTCCCTTGCCTTTGCAAGGTAGCAGAGACAGTTACCAGTCATAGTGTACCATCTGCTGCTTTCATGGATGCTCCTGGCTGGCCTCGGTGAGGTTGGCCGGGGGCGCATGGACAAAAATAGGAATGACTCCCCAGGTCATTCCCTTCTTTAAGTTTTGTCTAATGGAGAGTCAGTCCTGCCTAGAATATCAGGCAAGTCTACTAAAGGACCAGAGAGGCAAACAGCCACTCCAGGTCAGAACCGCAGAGATCCCACAGAAATGATGAGCTGCATGCCATTTTAGGGGGTGCCCCTGCAACAACCCCACCCGTTGCTTCCCTCCTCCCCCACCCCTCCTGGGCTACCATGGCAGTTATCCCCGTTTGTGTGATCAAGTAATAAAGAATGCAGGAATAAGAAACAACACTGACATTATTGCCTCTGCAAGCAGAGATAAAAGACAGTGGGGAAGGCAGCCTCCAGCTGCTATGATATTCCAAGCAGGACTGAATCTCCATTAGACAAAGCTTAAAGAAGGGAATGACCGGGAGTCACTCCCATTTTTGCCCAGGAGCCCCCGGCCGACCTCACCGAGGCCAGCCAGGAGCACTCACGGGATGATGATGATGGATATAAGTCATATTGCACCACTTGCCATCAGGAAGGGAAGGGGATGCCGCTGTGTAGCGCCGCAGCACCGTGTCTGCCAGCAGCATCCAGTAGACATATAGTGACATTGAAAAAAGTCGAGAAACAATTTTTTCCCCTTTTCTTTCCCGGGGGGGGGGAGGGAGGGGCTGACAACATATACCCTGAACCACCCGCGACAATGTTTTTGACCCTTCAGGCATTGGGAGCTCAGCCAAGAATGCAAATGGTTTTCGGAGAGTGTGGGAACTGTGGGATAGCTGGAGTCCTGAGTCTCCCTTCCCTCCCTCCACGAGCATCCATTTTATTCTTTGGCTTTCCATTACACTTGTCTCAGCTCCTTAAGTTTCATGCAGCACTGTGCTGTGTCCCTATTGTGGCCTCTGCCTATCATAGCCGTGGAGATTTTTTCAAATGCTTTGGCATTTGGTCTTTTGGAACAGAATTCTGATAGAACAGATTCATCTCCTCATACAGAGATCAGCTTCGGTATCTCCCATTCAGTTCATGCTGGAACTCTTCTTTGATTCTGAGACTGCATGGTCACCCGTACTGATCGGCGTTCCACACTGGGCAAACAGGCAAAGAAATTCAAAAGTTTGTGGGGCTTTTCCTGTCTACCAGGCCAGTGCATCCGAGTTCAGATTGCTGTCCAGAGCAGTCACAATGGTGCACTGTGGGATAGCGCCCAGAGGCCAATACCGTCGAATTGTGGCCACACTAACCCTAATCCGACATGGCAATACAGATTTCAGTGCTACTCCTCTCATCGGGGAGGAGTACAGATACCACTATTAAGAGCCCTTTATATCGATATAAAGGGCTTCGTTGTGTGGACGGGTGCAGGGTTAATGCGACTTAACACAGCTAAATTTGATATAAACTCGTAGTGTAGACCAGGCCTAAGTAAGGCCCCAATTCTGCTTCAGGAGCCACTGGTATAGACCCCCGCTTCATGTAGTTATATTCACTTAATTGAGGCTCTGAAGCAGGCAGCAGCACCACAAGATTCCAATGGAGAACTAGTGTCTTCGTCATCACAGTTATCTCTGAGAGTATAGGAGAGTTGAGAAGTACAATGATGACTGGCATTATTAGTGAAAAGAAACACGTTACCAGGGAACACAAGTATTAGAGGAGCAGCACTAACCTGGCCTGACTCCGCTCTCATTTACGCCAGTGTAAATCCTTTGATTTCAATGGAGTTAATCCTGATTTAGGTTCTGATTCAGCAGAGTACTTAGCTTTCATCAAAATCGCTCTGTCACATACACACAAAATATTCTATTCTCATCATGGGACTCCCAGAGTCAGGGCCTTATGCACATGCCTATATACCTTCACTTTAATTCGTCCTGATTTCAGACACCATTATTTTCTGTCGAATCAATCTACACATTTAACCCAGGATGAGTGAGCCTGGTCGATCTATAGTGACATCTGCAAGCCGAGCTCATGCAGAACTCCAGAAAACGTCAGTGGACAACTGGAGTGCACAAGGGGCCTGATTCTCCATTGCCTGGCACCTGGGTGTAATTATTTGCGCCTCTACTTAGGCTGAGCCAGCTCATCAGCTGATGCAAAGTTACTAGAGCTACTCTGATTTACACAGGCTGAGGATTTGGCCCAGTGAATGCAAAGTTCAGTATTGCCAACCCCAAGAGTTCGGCTATCATGGGAATGGCTTAAAAATCATGAGTTCTTAAAAAGAAATGCTTTTGGGGTTTTTTTTTTATCTGACTTCTAGTTTCTGGGACTCACAGATTCATGTTTTCAAGATTTTCTCCTCAACGAATAGGGGTGGAAACATTTTTTTTTTTTTAACTACAAGGAAAGAAAGCTGAGATTCTTGCAAAATCACATGACTCCAGGAGCTGGGGCTTTGAGAAAAATACCAACTATCACAAGACGCACAATAAAGCCAGGAGAGCGAGCAGCACTGAAAGTGGGTGTAAAACAGAATGGTAGTGTTGTTGCCTCCTCTTTGCCTGGTTATTATACTCTCCTATACTCTCAGAAATAACAAGACGGGAGAATTCACTTCAAGGAATTCACGAGCAGGGCCCCCAGTAGGCATTGATATAATAGTTATTAATGGTTTCAAATGGGTCTGTGACATGATTTTCCTGCATTAGATTATTATGGGTAAAGGGATTGAGTTAATCAGTCACCCCAAAAAGACCCAAATCTAGCCATGCCATTGGCTCTGAGCAGGTTGATGTTCCTAGAACAGCCAGGACAAATAGGTATATTATCCAATGGCTGTGGGGTAGCCCAGGTTCAAGGAGTTGCAGGGCTTAGTCCACTTCCTAATGGACATCACAGAAACTACTATGACAATTAGCATCCACGTTAGTAACCTCAGCAAAGAGGCCAAAGATTCAAACAAGGAAATAGAGCCTGAATGGCTTCTTTGGGCTAGGAGTTGTCTCTGCAGAGGAGATACAGGCCCATTGAGTGGGATGATCTGAGGGAAGCTTGAACTGCTATTCCCTGTGCTGCTGCTGATCAATAAGCAGAGATTCAGTCTGTCAAGCCAATGCCTTTCATAAGTGTGCCATTCACATGCGAAAACTGCTGAGCGACTGGCTGTGCGCTCTGTAAGTGCAGCAAGCATTGTAGGAGTTACAAACAGCCTGAAAACTCTGAAAAGGGACCTGGGAACTCTTTGCAATCCTGCTGCCCATGTTGATTGTACGATTCACTAAACAATGTTCCCGTGTCTCACAAGGCAAGTGGTCTCTAAAATATGCAGAGAGCCACTTCCAGCTGAGATGAGCTTCTAACTGTTTCTACTGGCCTGACTGTGGGGAAGCTTGGCTCAGCTTACCTGCTAGCTATTGCCGACTGCACACCACAGTCCGTCTTTGAGTCTTGGCTGCAGTAATATACAGAACACACATGGACCGAGTCCCATCACCAGACAGGTGCCTCCACTAATTGGCTAAATCTGCTAAAGTGTCTGACCATCAGGTGACAGGCACCATAGCTAGTGAGGACGGGATTAGCTTCCACTTGCTACTGCCAAAGGCAGAAGCAGAGCAGAAAGAAATAGAATTGCTTTAAAACTGATGGCCAATGTCCGTTATTCAGAGTTAGGAGCATTCTGAAAGGTGCAGAAGCTGTTATGACCACAAATAGAATCCTGCCTAGAGCCCACTTTACGGTGACAGGGGACCATTCCTAGGGAGAGGAGGAGTCTCACTTTAGGAAGTTAACTGGTACTAGACACCATCTATTTTGCTAGAGTCCTTAGTTTTAGAAGTTCCAGTGTGAAACCTTCTCTGGCCTTTACAGTCCCAAATATAATCTCTCTACTTATCTATATAATTAGGAGAGAAGAGTTGTAGCAAAAAGATGAGCTGCCTTCCCCCACATAAAACTCTAAACCTTCGTATTTTCTCAATATGAACTCCAAGAGCCTGATTCTCCATGGCCCTGAAGTTTGTGTAGCAATTCACACTACAGTGCAGCAGGTGCCATAGGCTGCCAGGTTACCCTGGTGCTGTTCTACACTCTCTTTGCATCAGAGTATATGACTACACATAGTTGGGTCAGTAGAAAAACCCAGCCCTAATTTTCAGGGATGCGTTAACATCAGACGTGGCCCAGATTAAATCAGGGACTGAGTCTTGCTTGTGTATTTCCTGGGCGGTTGGAGTTGTGAAAATATGGGGGCCTTTTAGAAGTGCATGACCTCCAAAATTACTCATGTATATCAATGGGAGTGCAATCACAAGATCTGGAAGCCTGAGCTTGGGGAAGGCTTAGACCATCTTTCCCAGTTATTCAGTTCTGCCGTAGTCCACCAACGCCAATCTGCACCCCTTAATGCCGAGAAAGCCTACAAAAATGGCAGAATATTCACAGTTACCTGCATGCATGAAAACAGATTTTCAAGAAAATTCTCCATATTCTGCCCAGCATAAAATGTAACTGTTTTCTCTAGCAAAAATAACTGAGTTGGTTTAAACAAAAAAGCAAACATTATTGCAAGCCACCCTCCCTTCCCAGGCAGCAGCTACTAGAGAAACTACAGGCTGACCAGTTGTTTGTAAGGAATTTCATTGCCGAGCAGACTCCACTCAAAAAGGAGAAAGCCCCGGATGTCCCTGGAGCCAAAGACTTGGGCTGCAAAAGAGCAAGGGCTTCTAGAAGACCCACATAGACCCATGTGGGAGGGTGGCAAAGAGTCTCCCTAATTAGGTTTATAATTAAGAATAAGACAAAGGCACAGTCCAGGGCTGCAGCTGCCTTTGGAAGAGCCCAGCAGCCTGTAGAGGGACAGGACAAAGCCTGAAGGCTGAGTGACATCAGAAGCTGATTCTCCATTCTGCTGCCCCTTGTCAGATCATTCTGGGAGCACTTGACACCCACTGGACACAGGTGTGAAGGACTGCATAAGGCAGAGGGGAATCTGGCCCATTAACACCAATGTGTATCTAATTAAAAGCCCAGTGCACCAGAACTGACAGAAAGGGTTAGTGGAAGATCTCCTAGCAATACAGTGTACCTAAACTAGAATAAAAGGTGTTGGGGTATTTTATTTATTTATTTATTGCTAACGTTTTAAAGCCCTTGTGTGAATAGGGCATGTTGTATTTAACCTGTGCTGGCTGTCTGAGGTAATTGCTTACAGGAGCCGAGGGTCCACCCTGACCAATTAACATGTATTAAAATACAACCTACTCTGTCTGTAGAAACGTTTTTAAATGTTACCTGACAAGGTGTCAAAGAGCATCTTAGACCTCAGAATAGAGGGGAATCGTAAGGCCTGCTTCTCCATTGCGCCTTGTGCAATCATCTATACCTGTGCAAAATTCTGACTCACTTTGCTCTGGGGCAAATAACTGCAGAAGGCAGTGTAGGTTTGTTATAAGCATAAGTCCCAATTCTGAACCTTAGCGTCCAAAATGTGGGTGCCTGCATGAAACCTCCAAGCTTAATTACCAGCTTAGATCTGACAGCGCTGCCACCAGCCAGATTCCAGTGTCTGGCGCACTTTGGTCTCCCCAAAACCTTCCCTGGAGGACCCCAAGACTCAGATGCCCTGAGTCTACAACAAAGGGAGATAACCCCCTCCCCTTGTCTCCTCTTAATTTCCTCCCAGGTTTTCCCTCCCTGGATGGCCCTGGACGATCACCCTGTTTCAAGTCCTTGAAATGCAAACACAGAGAGATCAAGTTTCTTTCACCCTCATTCAGAGTCCCTGCAAAGATAAGCTTTGCAACTCTGACACAAAGAGATTTTCCCTTCCCCCCTGTTTCCTTCCTCCCCACCAATTCCCTGGTGAGTTCTAACTAGGAAAAAATCCAACAGGTCTTAAAAAGAAAGCTTTATATAAAAAGAAAGAAAAAGACAAAAAATGATCTCTGCTATTCAATGACAATATCACATGGGTATCTTATGGCTTCCAAAGAAAAATGAATAATACAGCGCTTATCCAAAAAGAAATACATCATTGTAAAACACCATTCCAGCACAACTACATCATGTAAAACAGTAGAACAATATAAAACCCTATGTCCTCACCTGTACGCTACACTTGGAAAAGAAAGTAGAAAATAGTTGAACGAGATGAGATCCTCTCGCAAGCGAGAGAGCACCAGGCAAGAACACAGACAAAAGACACACACCCAAAAATTCCCTCCCTGAGTTTTGAAAAATCCGGTTTCCTGATTGGTCCTCTGGTCAGGTGTGTGGTTCCCTTTGTTAACCCTTTACAGGTAAAAGAAACATTAACCCTTAGCTATCTGTTTATGACAAGGTTCAGGACAATAAACTATTATAGTTGAGCTTCATCACTAAGGCCCTACCAAATTCACAGTCCATTTTGGTCAATTTCACAGCCATAGGATTTTAAAAAATCGTAAATTTCATGATTTTAACTATTTAAATCTGAAATATCACGATGTTGTAACTGTAGGGGTCCTGACCCAAAAAGGAGTTGTGGAGGGGTCACAAGGTTATTGTAGGGAGGACCGTGGTATTGCTACCCTTACTTCTGTGCTGCTTTTGTCGATGGCACTGCCTTCAGAGCTGGGCAACTGGAGAGCGGCAGCTGCTGGCCAGGAGTTCTGCACTTAGGACAGAAGAATACCATGCACTGCTACAGATTAGGGACCGAATGGCTAGGCAGCAGTTCTGCAGAAAAGGACCTAGGGGTTACCATGGACGAGAAGCTGGATATGAGTCACAGTGTGCTCTTGTTGCCAAGAAGGCTAACGACATTTGGGGCTGTATAAGTAGGGTCGTTGCCAGCAGATAGAGGGACGTGATCATTTCCCTCTGTTCAATATTGATGAGGCCTCATCTTACTTCTGTGCTGCTGCTGGTGGGGCGCTGCCGTCAGAGCTGGGTGCCCAGGCAACAGCCACCGCTCTCCGTCTGCCCAACTCTGAAGGCAGCGCAGAAGTAAGGGTGGCAATATCATGACACACACACCCCCAAAAATAACTTTGTGATCACCCATTCAACTCCCTTTTGGGTCAGGATCCTCAATTTGAGAAACCCTGGTCGTCCCTGTGAAATCTGTATAGTATAGGGTAAAAGCACACAAAAGACCAGATTTCATGGGGGGAGACCAGATTTCACGGTCCGTGACGCATTCTTTATGCCTGTGAATTTGGTAGGGTTATATTCATCACTGAAGCGAATGGTAGTTGTGTTTAGTGTTGCTGGTTTATGACTATGTCTATTTAGCTCTCCAAGTGCAGCTCATTTAAATTTTAGAAAGTGAAAACAAATCTGGGGGTTGACTTTATCAGCTAATCCCAAAGGTTTCTCATTTAAACCTCTTAAACAGAAATTGTTTGTTTGTTTTCCCCCCTTCTTTCTGAATCTAGCCTGTACCTTGAATTAGCTGTTTTGGAAGGGAAGATGTTCTAGAAAGATCACTTACAGAGCCCAGATTCTCAGTTGGTGTAAAATCAATGGATTATGCCAATTTACAGCAGTGTTGCACCCTTTGCAACAGCTGAAAGTAGGAGTTAGTGGGAGTTTAATTAACTCTGAGGGTATGTCTACACTATGGGATTATTCCGATTTTACATACACCGGTTTTATAAAACAGATTGTATAAAGTCGAGTGCACGCGGCCACACTAAGCACATGGAATTCGCGGGTGCTCATAGGTGAGCAGCGTCGATTCCAGCTGGCACTGTGTAGCTATTCGCAAGCTATCCATAGCTTCGCACCCTACACCCTGCCCCTTAAGAATTCTGGGTTGAGAGCCCCAGTGGCTGTGGGGCACAAAATCATTGTCGCGGGTGGTTCTGGTAAAGTCAGTCATTCCTTCCTACCGAAGGAAAGCAGAGGCAACAATCAGTCCGCGCCCTTGTTTCCCTGGAGATTCCCTGGCAGATACGCCATAGCACGGCAATCCATGGTAGTGCCCGTTCGACTTCTTGTTTTTTAAGAGCTCATCGTATTTACTGAGCCTGCGGACCAGAGGCGCGGATACTCAGCCTACGCAAGCAGGCATTCAGCATTGTTCTTGCATGAGTGAGCAAGACAGTTAGCAGTTGTTCTGTACCGTCGCTGCCAGTTAACTTGGCAATGAGAGTGACGGTTATCTGTCCCCTCTGTACGTCTGCTGCTATCGGAGAATACCGACCGATGAGATCGGCAGGGGGCGCAAACAAGCAAAACTGGGAATGACTCCCGAGTCAATCCTCCCTTACTGTTTCTAAAGAGAGTCAGTCCTGCCTAAGAATTGGGACATGTAGCTAGAGAACCCGTGTATAGAGGCACAGCCCCTCCGTGTCAGATCCTGCAGGAAATGATTAGCTATAATGCCATTCACGGGGTGCCCCGCACAAACGCCGCACCTTTGCTTCCCCTCCCCAACCTCCTGCGCTACGTTCAGTGTTCCCCCCATTTTGCTGTCATGGAATTATAAAGAATGCGACGGATAAGAAACATACCTGCGTGTGTTTAGTGACAGTAAATAATAGGGGTGAGGCACCTCCGGGTGCACGATAATGGTCCAGGCAGACATAAGTCGGTTGGGGGGAGAGGAAGCCCATGCAACCCCTGCTTAGATAGTCCAGGGCCAGTACAGAAATCTGTTCTTTAAACATGAAATGGAGGGGCTGATTGATGCTCGCAGCCCCAGGTCGCTATGATGAAGGGTTACCAGAACCGTAGTCTGTCCAATCTATCTGGGAATGACCAGAAGGAAGATCATTCCTATTTTATTACCCAGGCCCCGGGCTCGTCCCCCCGGCTCACCCTTCAGGCCGCCACATGGTAATTTTCAGACAAGTTATCAAACATTGGAGCACTCAACGGTTGAAGGACCATTACAGTCCTAGCTTGCACCAATCTGCCACCAGGGAGGGGAGAGGGCGAATATGCGCTCATTGCTGCAGCATACGTTAGTCCAGCATTCCAGTAGACATAGGCTGACATTGAAGAGTCAAGAAATGAAGTTCTTCCCTTTTCTTCACGTGGGGGAGGGAGTAAATGAGGAGCTATCCCGAACCAACGCGGACAATGGTTTTGAAACCTACAGGCATTGGGAGCTCAGCCAAAGGATGCAAATAGTTTTCCAGAGACTGCTGTGGACTGTGGGATAGCTGGAGTCCTCAGTACCCCCTCCCTCCATGAGCGTTCATTTGAGTCTCTGGCTTCCCGTTACGCTTGTCACGCAGCACTGTGTAACCTGGAGATTTTTTTCAAACACTTTGGCATTTCGTCTTCTATAAAGGAGCTTTGATAGAACAGATTTGTTTCCCCATACAGCGATCAGAACCAGTATCTCCCATACGGTCCATGCTGAAGCTCTTTTTGGATTTGGTACTGCATTGCCACCCGTGCTGATCAGAGCTCCATGCTGGGCAAACAGGCAATGAAAATCTAAATTTCGCAGGGCTTTTCCTGTTTATCTGGCCACAGCATCCGGGTTCAGATTGCTGTCCAGAGCGGTCACAGTGGTGCACTGTGGGATAGTGCCCGGAGGCCAATACCATCGATTTGCGGCCACACTAACCCTAATCCGATATGGTAATGCCAATTTTAGCACTACTCCTCTCGTCGGGGAGGAGTACAGAAACCAATTTAAAGAGCCCTTTATATCAATATAAAGGGCCTTGTAGTGTGGACGGGTACAGCATTAAATCGGTTTAACGCTGCTACAATCGGTTTAAACGCATAGTGTAGACCAAGCCTGAGTGGATGATCAAAGTCCCACACTATCTATTAAATCTGGTTGTGTTTGACCTTAACAAGTGTCTTGATATATTAATTAAAGGCTTCCATTAACTAGGATATGACAGTATTTTTCTTTGGAAAGAATAGGCATATTTTTTACCACGATAAGACATCTCCCCATTTAGCACCTCCTCTTAGAGGACCACATCTGTGTTCTCTAACAATCTGGAAGGTTGGTAGAAGTGCATCCTTCTCAAATATATGGATTTATAATTAGTTTGAGGCTCCTTTTCCTTCTCAAGCTACCAAGATAAGGGAATTCAGGCCTGGCCATGGTCTGACTTTAGAACTGATTTAAAACAAGCGACTTTATGCAAGACCTTACAGTAGCTAGTTTAATTGCCTAGGGGGTGCTAGCCCACAACACAGCACTGCCTTCCACTAAAAAGGGGGAATATATTACCGTAGAAATTGCATCATTTCAGTCAGCCTGGGCTGATGCTGTGCAAGTCCAGGTAGGAAATCTGGATTAGTTTCACTGGCATAGCAAAGGCAGATTGGCTGAGAGAGTGGTAGGAAACCTGTGTGACCATTTTGGTGGAGGAAGGAATGTGTCTGCAAACAGCATCCTCTCCAGCTAACTGAGGAACAGAGAGTGTGGCCCTGTCACGAACACAGAGCATGTGTTGATGGTTGTCAGGGGTAAAGGAGGGACAGGGAAATTGCATCAAGGATGAGTCCTTCCCAGTATGGCTCAGTTAATTAGCACCATGGGCCCTTGACACTGCGCATGCAAGTCCAGGACTGTCTTTCCCTCCCACTGTGGTAATATAGCTCAGGTCTGTGGCAAACACCGCCACTCCTGTGGTCAAAGAGCACCACTGCATTATAGTACAGCTTCATTTTCAACAGCTTCCTTCATGGGTAAAACACAAAACAAAACCACAGCTCTGTGTCCCAGATACACCTGGGGAAAAGGCAGGACCAACACTCTGCCAACATTCCTTCCAGCTCAAAATAGAGATTGCACTGACCTCATTCACAGGCCTTCTCATTCACAAATACTGGTGCAAGCACCTCTTTGCTCCTGCTAACATTCCCCCAGAGCGAGCTTCTGTGCACATTCCATATACAGAAGCACCCATCCCTGGCACATTTAAAAAAATACAGTTATGCACACAACCCGGAACAAACCCTTCACCCAATCACAATCCCTTAGCTATAAAGCAAGTTTCCAATCAGAGCTGGAGGAAGAAGGCCCTTTCTCTATATATCTCCTGGCTCCACAGGGTCAGAAGTTATCCCCCCTTTGTCAAGTCCACTGGCACTCTATTCACTAGAAGGAATGCCTCTCAGAAAACCCTTACTGTTTGAATGGTCTGGGTTATATAGGAGGTTAAGCTAGGTGATCACTGCGGTCCCTTCTGAATTTGGAATCCACGAATGCCCTGCAAGATGAACCTCAAGACAATTTGCCCAATGGATTTTTTTTTTATGGGAGGGGGCAATCTGGCCAGAGGAGGGCAAATGTGAACTGGATCCTGAAATAAATAAGCCATCAGTGCAGCTTGTGGGTGGCAATGGTGTGATTTTGCTTCTCTTATTGCACTGAAGCTAATGAAGTGGTAGAGAAGGAGCCTGCGATGGCGCAGGAGCCCTGGTGCTATAGATCAAAGGCAACTATGAAAGTCTTAAGAGGGAAAAATAAGAATCTGGGTAAGGATGCCTTTAACCCCTGTAGTATGTTTCCTCATGGCTCAAGAATTTCCGGCTGGAGGGGTGAATTCAGATTGCATGGCTCTCGTGCTAAGGGTATTTAGCAGTGATTGCAGTTTGCCGCAATTTTGCAGTGATCTCAGACTGTAATTGAATCCACCGTTAGTTCATAATCGTCCATAAATCCAGTTGGAGCCGGGCCCATAAATAGTTCCACTGTAGTATGCAACAGCATGCAGAACAGGAACAAATGTTCCATATAGCAGCTATTGATCAAATCAGATTAATTGAGGAGTTGATCATGTTTCCAGCATTTGGCTTATTTGTATTATAGCCCCTTTTCGTAAAGCAACCTTTTCCACTGGTGAGGAGGGTTCAGTTGTGATGGATTGATTCACCATTTACAGTAACCTTGCAGTGAAGTTTTACAACAATCTGCTATAATCACACAGATGATATGTTTTCCTGCTCCCTGAGATTAGTGGTACTCGGAAGAAAACAGTGGTGGCGGTTTGTCAGCTCTTATGGGTGACACAAAAATAAGACTCTTATACAAAATGAGAGATTGAAGCCTCAAATCAAAGAATAGTCGTTTGGGCCCAGATCCTCAAAGGCAGTGATACTGAGACTGAGGCTCACAAGCCACAAATGGCTCTTTAATGTGTCTCCTGCCGCTCTTTGCAGCACATATTAAAACCAGGCTAAGTTACTAACCAATCAGGAGGCTTTTATTGTGTTATTAACCAAATGTAGTTGATAAAATAATTATACTTGGTAAGTCATTTTGCTATGAGATTAATATATTATATATAAAATAGTAAATGAAGCAATGAATTCACACTACTGTCTCTCTTTTGAGTAACGTTGATTGCCAATTTGGCTCCTGAACCACTGAGGTCTGAGTATCACTGCTCAAAGGTATTTAGCCACCTAACCTCTGTTGAAATCAATGAGAGTTAGGCACCTAAATACCTTTGAGGATCTGAGCCTAAATTCTGTGATAAGATCACAACAAAAATCAATTTCTGCAATAACAAGTGTCCCCAAGTGTCCTATTAGGAATTAAAAGCTAAACACCTGATTCTGTTCCCAGTTACTTCAATGGGAAACAGGAGTAACTCTACTGAAGTCAGTCGCATTACAGCTGGGTAAAAGCACCTCAAATGAAAGAAGAATCAGCACATGTTCTAACCACTGAGTGATTTAATTATTAACCAATCTAAGTTATTAAGCAATCAGGAAAGTTTGGAAATGTCTTATTCCAGTGGGTTTGGCTCAGCCTTGTACAAGAAGCCAGCCATAAAGGCCAAGTACAGATCTGGAGACAAACATACCCAAATTTCCAAGGTGAATGGATCAGAGAATTTGGGTCTGGGCCCTGTTTAAAAACAAGGCATTCGATTTCTAGCTTGTATTACAACAGCAATAATATCTTCCCTTGGCTTTCATCAGCAATTAACTGATTCATTCATTCTGATAAATTACTTAGCCTTCCACTGCCATGCCTATGCACTCAAGTTATTTCCTTGTAAAACAGAGGGGCAATAGTATTAGCCTTACTTGCAGTATCCTCGAGTTGTGCCATGAGACATCAGTTAGGGAACAAAGGGAATTCCTAAAGGTAAGGAGGGAATGCGGCCAGCTACCCACTCTGTTCTCCCTGCTCTATAAAAGGTTAAAAAGATAGGCCCACTGTTTTGACTAGGAAAATTTTGGCTCACTGCTAATCTGCCCAGCCAGCCAAGAACTGAATATCTGCAAACTCCAAGAACCGCAATCTGCTTCCTCCCTGCTTCAGCAGGGAAGTAATCTGTTCTGTTCTTTTTGCTCCTGCAGATCACCCTCTACATCATCTTTGGTGCACTAGCGGGTGGATTGGTGTTGAGTTGGAGCAGATCCAATGCTCCTCCCTCTAGCCATCCCTTCCCATCCACTCACTGCCCCCTGCACAGGAGGGGAAGTAACAGCCTGGCAGTGCAAGCTCTGGAGATCCAGGTAGCCCACAGAGGGAAATAAGAGAGCTCTGTGTGGTAGGGCTCACAAATAAGCCTTTAATTTGCATAGCCCCTATGTCTGAATTCTCTCCTAGTTGTGAGAGAACAGTAAAAGCCACTTGGCAGCATGCTAAGGTAAACCAGGTGAATCCCAGAATACCACACATGTGCTAAGTATGATGAGCTATTATTTAGATGGTAACAATGCCCATCTTGTGCTAAGTGCTTCCCAAACACAGCCGGTGCCATGAAGAGCCTACAATCTACTGATTTGGGGTGGGCAGTCAGACCTTTAAAAGGAGAAATGACTCAAACTCTGCAGCAAGTACACAGTGAAAAGGTCATTTGCCTGCATGGAAATACATTCTGTTTACTGGCCAGACTGCAGTGGGGGTATTAAAAGCAGCAGGATCTTGTTGGCCATCCAACCCAACCCCAGGCCAGATGCCCCAGGAGATGTGCATACTTTCTTCATAAGGCAGTAACCGTTAAGTATGAATACAAAGCTGGGCGCCCAATGCATGCGGGTCCTCAAACATCCCAGGTAGGAGATAGGAAAATCAGAATGGTAGCTGCAGGGCCACTGGCTAGGCAAAAAGCTACAGGAAACAGAATGTGAAAAGGGAGAAATAAGCCACGTGCCTGCAATCCCCTCAGCTCCTGAAACAGAGAGTTAGCAAGTACACTCTGAATTGTGTAACGGAATGAATGTGAACCTCCTAAACTGTAACCCTGGATCTGCCACTGACTCTCTATGTGGCCTTGAGCAAGTCTCCCTATCTGTTAATGTGGGAACTGCAATATTTCCCCTCCTCTCTTGCAGGGCTATTAGCAAAAACAAATATTTATGGGAGCATTCAAAGCTCCAAATTGGGATCAGGGCCCCATTGTGCTGGGTGCTGAACAGAGGTAAAATACAGACCATCCTTGCCCCTCAGGGATTAGCATCTGCGAGGTCTCATTAACTAGTTCATGTTAGTCCAGTGTCTGATCACGGACAGTGATGACACCCCTAAGTGCTAAGTACCACAACTGCCTCTGTATGTTTTTTCATATTATCCTTTCATCTTGAACTCCCTCCCTTGTCCTGTCTCGCCATGCATGCCCCCTTGTCTTTGCCTCTGTCATCTCCACATTCTTGCCTTCCATTGCTTCTTGTCTTAAGCCCTGATCATACAACCACATCACATGCACAAGTAACTTCACACAGGTAAGCAGTTCCACGGACTTCAAATGAGAGCAAAGTCGGTTCAACAGTGGTTGCTTTTGAAATCCCATCCATAAGAGCAGAGATTTTCAAAAGTGACATAATTTGTGTCCCCTTTACTTTTTGGTGTTCAGCTTCACATACATTAAAGAAGCCTGATTTTCAGTGCATGGGTATTGGACACTTTCTGAGAAGTGGGCTCAAGTTGGGTGCCCAAAATCATTGGTGAAATCCTCAGCCAATAATTAAGAATTACCATCTTCATTATGATGTGAAGGAGGACAGAGAACCCAGGCAGTTGTTATACTCCAAGCTGAAGTGTACGAAGGGGAAAAGAAATCCTAAACCAGCAAATGTTCCAGCGACACGTTCCTCCTGACAGATGTCTTCTTATCCTGAGAGCTCTCACCACTGTTATGTTTGACTGTTCCCTTCATCTGTCTAACTCGAAGTTGCTGCTGCAGAAAGAGCACAGCTCATCTGATCCCAGAGCACACAGAACAAACAGATTGAGAAAACAGTGGTTCAGAACTATTCTGCTGTTTTACGCTTTAATACCCAGACAAGCAGCTTTTGTCCTTTCCTTTGAAGACACTGTACAGTAGGACACTTTTACAGTTAATTACAGAAATGTCACTTTTAAACTCTTGTGAAATAAAACAAATCTTCTGCTAAATTGCTGTTGCTGGTTTTTTTTAAAGGTATTCTTCAGCATTCATCGCCTTCAAGTAGAGGAGCGAATGCACATGACAGGATAAGCTTCACACTGTGTATTTAATCTCAATACCCACAGCAGGGCTGTCAGACTTCACATTTCATCTGTTAAATATCATTAAAATAAAATAATAAAAATAATATAAAAAAAGATTTTGGGAAAATTTTGTTTAAAACCTTTCAGAAAGTGGAGATGCAAATTCTGTCTCAAAAATAGTTGACAAAACCAGACAGATTTTTAGGAGTAAATAAAAGTTGGGGGAGGTTAACCTGGAAAAATATGTAGCAGTGAGACATTACTTTATTTGTTGTCAAATAAGATCCTGATTCAACAAAACACCCTTTTAAAAAGTGACTTAGGAATTTAAGTTCCACCTGCCAGGTGCAATTTACAGCTTGAGCAGACATACCTGTGCTAGCTCTGGTCGAGCTAGTGTGCTGAAAATAGCAGTGTAACTGCTGGGAGTGAGCAGTGGTACTGGGCTAGCTGCCCTGAGTAAAAGTCAAATGTCTCTGACAGGATCGGACTGGGGCAGCTAGCCCCTCCCATCACTCATACCACCACGGCTTCTTTTCTTTAGCATTCTAGCTCAAACAGAGTTAGCACAGGTACTTCTCTGGCCGGAAATGACACATCCAGCTCCAGTGTAGCCATACCCAAAAACTCTCAAGTGACTTAAGCACATGAAAAATGAGACCTTAGCTACCTAATTCCTGTTTGTGTCTTTGACAGTCTTTGAAGCCCAACTCCCACAGACTTTTTTAGGCATGGGGCACCTAATCTCCCTTTGTGCCTCTGAAAATCTACCCCAAGTCACTGAAGTGTTTCTGAAAATTTTACCCTTTGGCTGAGATTTTCAAGGCAGTATATTCATTTAGATGGGAATTTGGCTTCCAAATCCCTTACGAAGCTTTCAAAAGCTCAGCTTTAGCCATGTGCTTAAGGCCCATTGACTTCTATGGGATTTAAACTCTCTTGCCTAAGTGCTTTGATGAATTGAGGCCTGAGCAAACATCTCCCTTTTCACTACATCTTCTTTTTAGTTCCCATTATGTTCCCTTTGCCCTCTTTCTAAAATAGTGGCCAATTCTCCACTGGGCTAGATGTCTAAATACTAAGATAGGTGAACATGAGTGTGTGGTATTAAATGAGGCTAATGATATACTGGGCATCACATAAACTTGGTGGAATGATGACAATTAATGGGATATCGTTACACCAGAGTATAAAATATATAGGAATGACAGCGTAGGTCGCACTGGAGCAGGAGTGGCACTCTATGTAAAAGACAATCATGGCAATTACAGGCCAGTAACCCTAACTTAGTACAGGCAAAATGGTTGAAACTATAGTAAAGAACAGAATTATTCGACACATAGGTGAACGTAGTATGTTGGGAATGAGGCAATATAGCTTTTGTAACCGAAATCATGCCTCACCAATCTATTAGAATTCTTTGAGGGAGTCAGTGAACGCATGGACAAGGGTGATCCAGTGGATATAGTGCTACCTGGATTTCAGAAAGACTTTGAAGAAGGATCTTAAGTGAAGAAAAGAGTTATGGGATAAGAGGGAAGGTCCTCTCATGCATCAGTGAGTGGTTAAAAGATAGGAAACAAAGGGCAACAATAATGGTCAGTTTTAAGAATGGAGAGTGGTAAATACTAGTGTCCCCCAATGATCTGTACTGGCATCTGTGCTGCTGAACATATTCATGAATGCATGGGCAGTGGGTAGCATAAGCAGAGGAAGGTTGCCCAAAAAGCCTCCCCAAAAAGCCTTGCATGGCCCTGCCCATGCTCCGCACCGAAGCCCCCTTCTGCCTGCTTCCAGTTCCCTTCTTGCTCTTCTATGGCCAAGTGGCAGGGCTGGTGCACACAAGGTCCAGGGCTGGGGACGCAACGCCCATTCATCTGCCCAGTGCTGGGGGCTCTGGGACCGCACTGCCCACCCAGCGCTCCGGGCCTTGGGGCGCTCCGGCTATGCCACCTGCCTGGTGCTCCAGAATTGTGGTTGCTGCAGCTGCTCTGCCCACCTGCCCAGCACTGGGCTTGGGGGCACTCTGGCTGTGCTGCCCGCCCAGCACACTGGGGCCAGGGATGCGCCAACCGTGCTGCTTGCCCGGCACTGGAAGCACATGGCACAGGGAGGGAGGAGGTTGCACTCTGGGCTCTGGCAGGCAAGGAAGGGCAGAAGGAGAGGGATGTGGCCTCAGGCAGAGGGGAGTGGGAGGGGACTAGCCTCCCCCAACAGCACATTCACCCACTGCCCATGAATAAATCATTTGGAAAAAGGGGTAAACAGTGAAGTGGCAAAGTCTGCAGACAATACAAAATTACGCAAAATAGTTAAGACCAAAGGTGACTGCAAAGAGTTAAAAAGGGATCTCACTAAAACTGGGTGAATGGGCAAGAAAATGGAAGATGAGATTCAGTGTTCATAATTCCAAAGTCATGTACATTGGAAAACATAATCCCAAGTATATATACAGAATGATGGGATCTATATTATCTGTTACCACTCAAGAAATATATCTTGGAGTCATTGTGGATAGTTCTCTGAAAACATCTGCTCGATGTGCTGCAGCAGTCAAAGAAGATAATAGAATGTTAGGAACAACTGGGAAAGGGATAGATAAGAAGACAGAAAATAGCATAATGTCATTATATTAAACTTGAAGAGTGCATGCTGTTCCAGTTGCCCCATCTCAAAAAAAAAAAAATATCAGAAATGGAGAGTATAGAGAAGGGAACAAAGAAAACTTCCACATGAGGAGAGTAAAAACACTGGCACTGTTCAGCTTAGAAAAGAGGGACAAATAAGTGGCCATATGACTAAGGTCTATAAAATTATGAATGGTGAGGAGAAAGTGAATCAGGGTAGAGTTATTTACCTCGTCACATAACACAAGAACCAGAGAACAATCAATGAAATGAATAGGCAGCAGGCTTAAACATACATGAGGAAGTACTTCTTCACCCAATGCACAGTCAACCTGTGGAATTCATTGCCATGGAATGTGGTGAAGGCTGAAAGCATAACTGGGTTGAAAAAAGAATTAGGTAAGTTAATGGAGAATAGGTCCATCAATGGCTACTAGAAAAGAGGGTCAGGGATGCAACCCCATGCTCTGAGCATCCCTGAGCCTGTAAATAGAAGAAGCTGGGCCTGGATGACAGGGGATGATCACTCGATAAATGCTCTAGTCTGTTCATCCCTTCTGAAGCACCTTGCACTGGCCACTGTCAGAAGGCAGATGGACAATTGGTCTGACCTAGTATGGCCATTCTTATCCCTTACCTCCTTCCACAAGCAGGGGAACATTCTAGGCCAAAATAAAACAATTTCCAGATAGAATTAAGAACTCTATTTCTGTTGAGTAATTCCCTAGGCACAGCCATTCAGGCAAACATTAGGCACCTCTTTCCAACTCAGAGTATGAAGGGTTCCAATCAAGTCAGAGTTTTTACTCTCTCAACCCACCTCTGTGCCAGTGGGACAGTGACTCCACCATCTTGGACTCTGTCAGTGTTCCTGAAATCAATTACCATTGAAAGCCGTGGTTAGAGAGATGAGATCACAGGCTCGAACCACACCGACTAGTTAGCACTGAACTGTCACTTGCAGAAGTACCACCCTGTAGGAGCTGTATTTGTGAGGCTGTTAAAATATAGCACTGCCATGAGGCAATACTATGATATTTGGTGGGGAGGCGAAAAGATGCATCAGTATGAAGTTGTTTCAGTTGGGTCATTTCCCATCCCTCATGAAATGCATCCTACAGTATTAAGGCCCCTCTCTTTCTTATCAAAGTCAGTAGAAAGACTCCCCATTGGATTCACTGGGAGTTGGACTGGACCCCAAAACTCTAAATTTTTTTACTGGGTATCACAGGGTCCACTCACCACCAGGGGTGCCTCCTCCTGGCTGCTCTGGGGATCACCTCTTTCTGGGTCCTATGCCCCCTTCTGCTACTCGCTGAAGGCCCTCCACCTCTCTTTCTCCCCACCCCCCCTCAGGGAGTAACTACAGGTTAAAACCCTATAGGCCCAAACCCACCTCCCTTTCCCCTGGGAGTAACTTCAGATTATTTCGCTGCAGCCTGCCTCTCCTCCTCCCATGGCCACCCGGGGGGTGGGGGGAGGGAAGTGGGGCAATTTGCCGCAGGTCTCGGGCTCTGCAGGGGCCCTGCAAGCCCTGGCCCGGCGGCAGTCCAGGTCTTCGGCAGCATTTCGGCGGCAGGGGGGCCCTTCAGTGCTGCCAAAGACACAGAGTGACTGAAGGGCCCCCCGCCACCGAAAAGCTGCCAAAGACCTGAACCGCTGCCGGGTGAGTACAAGCGCCGCAATTCCCCTGCTTTGCCCCAGGCCCCCTGAATCTTCTGGGCAGCCCTGCCTCCTCCCACCTGTTGTCAGCCTCCTGGCTTTATAGAAGCCCTACCTGCTCCCTCACAGATGGGTTCTTTCTAATTAGTGCTCTTTCCACAGCCTAAATCTCCCCCATTTGTAGCATAATTGGCCCCACCTGGCCTAATTCAACTCTCTCGGGGCCAGTGTGGGGAGCACACCCCAATCACACTGGGATTTTATTGTTAGCACCTTAGAGCATTATATCAGTTACATAAAATTCATTTCCTATATATTATTATTAATTATAATATGGTATCACCTAGGAGCCTCAGTCATGGACCAGAACCCAATTGTGCTAGGTGGTGTACAAATACAGAGAAAAAAGATGGTCCCTTCATCAAACAGCTTACTATGTAAGTAATTCTAAGTAATATTTTTCTTTCCTGCCTTTTGGGTTAGACGTATTGTGGGGTAAATTAGCAGACTGTCATGACTAGTTTTCACCTGCTTTACACAGCGTCATCTATAATCTTCAAGAGAGTGAATCAAACAAAACACAAACAAAATATGATTGGAAAATACAGCAGAACCTCAGAGTTACAAACACCTCGGGAATGGAGGTTGTCCGTAACTCTGAATAAAACATTATGGTTGTTCTTTCACAAGCTTACAAATGAACATTGACTTAATACAGCTTTGAAACTTTGCTATGCAGAAGAAAAATGCTGCTTTTAATCATCTTTGTTTAAATGAAACAAACACAGAAACGATTACACTGTCAAAACTTTTTTTTAAACTTTCTGTTTACTTTTTTAGTAGTTTATGTTTAACACAGTACGGTTCTGTATTTGCTTTTTTTTTCTCTCTCTCTCTCTCTGCTGCTGCCTGACTGCATACTTCTGGTTCCAAATGACATGTGCAGCTGACCAGTGACTTTTTAACTCATGTTCATAACTCTGAAGTTCTACTGTATTTTCATAAAGAAAAACACTAAGTTGGGTTCACTATGCTACATGGGGTTTCCTGTTAGTCATTATTTACAAGTATTCAAGCAACCGATGAATGTTTGTGAAATTGTTTGCCAGTTCTGAAAGTTGCCCAGTGAGGAATCTGAAACAATACCATGTGACACAGGTGATCAACAATACACCATGAAAAATGAATAGCCAAAATGCTCTGTTCAATAACCCGTAGGCTAAAAATTATTTGTCCAAACTATTCAGCAAATTTTCACAAACAACAAATTCCTCATGTGTATGAGGGCGGGAGCAGTAGACATGATATATTTTGATTCTAGTAAGGGTTTTGACACATTCTCACATGATAGTCTCATAAGCAAACTAGAGAAATGTGGTCTAGATGAAATTCCTCTAAGGTGGATGCACAACTGGTTAAAAGATCTTAATCAAAGAATAATTATCAATGGTTCACTGTCAAATTAGGAGGACATAGCTAGTGAGATCCCACAGACGTCAGTCCTGGATTCAATACTAGTCAATATTTTCATGAATGACTCAGATAATGGAGTAGAGGGTATGTGTATAAAATTTGCAGATTACACCAAATCGGGAGGGGTTGCAAGCACTTTGGAGGACAGGATTAGAATTCAAAATGATCTGACAGATTGAAGAATTGGTCTGAAATCAACAAGATGAAATTCAATAAAGACAAGTTCAAAGTACTTCACTTAGGAAGGAAAACTCAAGTATACAACAATAAAATGGGAAATAGCTGGGTAGGTGGTAGCACTGCTGAAAAGCATCCGGGGGAATACAGTAGATCACAGTTGCCAAAAAAAAAGGTTAATACCATCCTAGGGTGTATAAACAAGAGTGTCAGATGTAAGACATGGGAGATAATTGTCCTGCTCTATTCAGCACTGGTGAGGCCTCAGCTGCAGTAATGTGTCCTATTTGGGACACCACATTTTAGGAAAGATGTGCACAAACTGGAGAGCATCCAGAGGACAGCAAGAGAAGTGATAAAAGGTTTAGAAATCCTGACTATTAAGGAAAGGTTTTAAAAAATGGGCTTGTTTAGTCTTGAGAAAAGTAGACTGACGGGGAACCTGATATCAAGACTTCAAATATGTGAAGAGTTGTTATAAAGAGGATGGGTATCAATTATTCTCTGTGTCCACTGAAAGTAGCAGACGAAATAATGGGCTCAATCTGCAGCAAGGGAGATTTAGGTTAGGTATTAGGAAAAGCTTTCTAATTATAATTATAATTATAAATTCTGGAATAGGCTTCTGTGGTAAATAGTGAAATCCCCATCACTGGAGGTTTTTAAGAACAGGTTGGACAAACACCTGTCAGGGATGGTGTAGGATTACTTGGTCCTGCCTCAACACAGGAGGCTAGACTTGATGACTTCAAGATTTCTTCCAGTCCTAAATTTCTATGATTCTATGATAAATCATGAGCACTAAGTAGAACTATTGATTTCAGCTCCGATATTCTTGATATATGCAGAGGAACTACCATATCTTCCCCCTCTCCCATGTAGCTGATATGATACTATAAGCTAAGATAATGCCATGGAGATTATGCAGACAGAGTAAGCTTCTTTGGTATGTTTCCCCTGCAGAAGGATGACCTTCATTTGATCTTATTGCATGGTTACTTGGAAAATGTTAGCCTAATTCTGATACCTTGGGCTGATAGAGGAATCACTGCTGAAAGCTGAAACAGCAGGTGAATAACGGTAACAAGTAAAAATAATTCAAAACTATGCAAATAGCACTGGAGTCCTTCCCTTTGGGTAACACAGCTAAGTGCATAATGCTAATATTACTGCAAATATTCATATTAATTTTTAAACAAGTTCACTTTGACTTTGTTGAAATCCCTCTGTCTTTGCTGTTTATGAACAGGAGAGCAAATGAATTTATTGGCAGGTATGTTTCCCAAAAGAGCTTACTTTTAGTGAATATTGCAGAATATTTGCTGAAAGCAAATTATGAATTTGTAATCACAAGACTTTTCTCTGGGCAATGACTGCAATGGCTCATGTGTCTAATCAAAATAGCCTGAGTTGCACATACTGAATAATCACAATGAACCACTCATGACATATCTACAGGCTAAAAATCATTACTGGACAAATAAACTTTGACTAGGATAATTCTTAAATAGAAAAAGAGGCACATCATTAAATAAGTTATTACTTCTGAATTAATTATTCACCCAGTTCTATAACTGAGGGTTAGGAATTTGGGGTTCATGTTGGTGTTGACTTGGAAGAAATGCAGATCTGTTGTGTACTCTTCCTGTAACCCTTTTATGATGATACTAGTGATGGAAAATACCATTGTGATCTCAAACTCCCCTTTCCATATACATTCACTCAAATTATCTCCCCACACATGCAGGGCAACTCCATTCATTTTACCCAGTTCAATAGTCTAAAACTTGGCCAGGTAGAAAGCACTTGGCACAAATAACTGAAATACAATTAAAAAATAGAGGGCAAAATTCACCCCCGTTGTAGCTCTGTTGACTTCAGTGGAGTTGTCCCCAGGATGAATTTGCCCCAAAGTATTTAATGATTAATAATTATATAAACAGACACTTCTGAGCTCCCCTTTGGTGGTAGCCATCTTCACCAGCCCCTGAAATTGGCAATTTTGGAGCCATAAGACATTGAAAAGCATTTTGTACTTCGCGTTGACAAGCAGAAGAAAAATTTCAGTATTGAATATTTAAGCACAAAATGAAGTTCTCTGTGTAATTGGCTTGGCCTATGTCACTTCCTTCGGCATCCCCCCAAAGCCCCTAATCCTGGATATAGTGTGGGAAATAGTAACTTTCATTTTAATTATTAAAAATGTTCCACATGACAAAAGCTGCAGCTTGAAATTACCCCTATGCAAAGGGTACAAGTTATTTCTATAGTGCAGAAATATATGAAACATTTCATATGATCCCTGACTCTGGAGTCTCTCTCCACCTATGTTTTTAAATACTGCACGATTCACCAAGATTTACAGATCTCTACTTCAACAGAACTTTCTGTCAGAACAGTTATATGTCTCTATAACAACCTCTGATCTCATAGGTCATATGAGACGCAGAATGACATTCTTAAGCTACATCATGTCACTTGACTCCCTAATTCTAAATAAGGGTCTCAGGGACTTTTGGCCATTTAAAGAACGTTAACAGGTCTTCTTGAAGGAGATGGCAGGAAGTTAAAAAAGAGGGAGGAGGAAAAATATTAAAATATAATGTATTGAAACTCCTCCAATAGCAGAACTTTGCACTAGCATAAAGCCTTCCATCTGAGGATTTCAAAGTGCTTGACAATGTTAATTCTCCTAATGTACATGTGAAGTACGAGTGTTGCTAAAAACATTTACAAATGGGTAAACAATGTCACAACAAATTGGCACAGTCAATGGCACAGCTGGGACCTGAACCCAGTAGTTCTTCCTTCCTGTTTCCTGCCCTAAGCGCCAGGTAACACTCCTAGGGCTAGAACCTTTAGTCCCCCAGGACAATGGGGCCCCAGTCTTGATCAAGGTGGCAGAGCCTTCATTCCCTATGTCAGTAGTATGAAAGAGACAGTTCTTTTTCCCTGAGACCTCACTGATTAGGGGCAGGCCCTTCTGCCACCAGAAACCTGGTTGGCTAGAGGACTGGGGGGAAATCCCACCCTTGACTTCTTGCTGCCAGCCCACCTCTCATTGGAGAAGAGGAACGATGCTCCAGAGCGGTCGCCCAGTTCTGCTCATGCGGGAACAGGCGATTGGTTGCAGGCCATCTGGTTGGCTCTGTGCCAGTCAGCTGCCATAGGGACCATGCTGGAAGAAGACCAGGCAGGTTGGTCAGTGAGCCCGCACTGCTGCTGTTAGCGGGAACACAGCCTGAACCAGAGACCAGGAGATTGGTCCAGGGGGCAGGCCAGGGGCACAGCCAAGCTGGCAGAGCAGCTCAGGCCCAGTGGCTTGATCAACACAGTAAACATGAATATAGATCTCAGGGACCAGGATTCTCCATGCCAAGCTAGGTAGTCTCAAGGCCTTTACAAACTCATCATTGTTCATGAATGCCCAAGTGGTATCAGTAGCCAGAAATGCCTTTAACCCGGAAGCTTGCTGTTGGAAGTGGACAACCAAGCACTGCCCCTTCAGGAGAGTGTACCTGGGGCTGAAAGCACATTCCATGAAGAAGCTTCACATGGTGCAACTTGCAAAAACCACTCAGACCCACCTCTTCCATTTACACTCCTCCAATAAATACCCTGTCTACAGGTACCCAATACATAAATTCAGAAAAAAGAACAGGAGTACTTGTGGCACCTTAGAGACTAACAAATTTATTTGAGCATAAGCTTTCGTGGTCAAATAAATTGAGCATGAGCTTTATGTTCAAATAAATTTGTTAGTCTCTAAGGTGCCACAAGTACTCCTGTTCTTTTTGCGGATACAGACTAACACGGCTGCTACTCTGAAACCTGTCATAAATTCAGAAGATGCAATGCACAGAAACAGCTGAAGAACTCCAATCTCCATCACCTTGTTCCTGCAAGCAGGTTCTAATTTATGCAAACCACTGTAGCTATAGGCATACTTAAATAAATGATCTAATGTAATACCAGGAATCAGGCATACTGCTGGAAAATATGGGGGTCAGGCCATAACTCACCACGTTGTACTTGGTTTTTCCAATGTATTTTGAGAGCCCCATATGTGCCGCTATACTTAAACAATGTACGTCCTACATTTGGCAGAACTAGGATTTTTCATTGGAAAAGAGGGGGGAAAGTACATTGGCAAAGTCTGAGATATGTATCTCTTAGCTTTGGGTTTAAAATGTTGTGGGTGCCACAAGCCACTGGAAAGAAGGCTTGTGAAGTGCTGGAGAGGAAACAGATTTAGATGATAATGATCCTAGATTTCCCCAAAGCTCCACAGACTACCGCACAGTCAAAAAGGACACATTTCCTGAATTTTTAGAGTCTTCAGGCCAGATCCTCAGCTGGTGTAAATTAGCAGAGCTCCACTGGCTTCAGATGACTGTTGATTTATGCCAGCTGAGGGTCTGGCCCATACATTTTGAATTGGTTCAAAACCTTTTAAGGTTGTGTTTGTCCAGAAAAGGTTGCTGTGCCATAAGTCACATTGAAACTGGACTATTCAGGTATTTGGGGACTCGGTGCTATTTACTTAGCCATCCTTTAATGCCCTTTTCAATTCTGAAGTCATTCTGTTTTCTAGCAGATTATTGAAATGGGACTCGAGAAAGACACAGCTCATTTAAATGAACAGTAATATCATTCTTTCATTACCCATTCCAGCAATGAGACAAGAAAGGAGAGGCAGTGAATCTCCTTAGCTGGTGCACAGGTTGTGGGGCACTGACGCTACAAGAATTCTAATTGCCCAAAGTAGCACCAAGGGGATTTTAATATGTACACTATGAGTGACTGGGAGTAGCATCTTGTGTGGTGCTTAATCTTTATATTTAAAACCACGTAGTGAGAACTATCCCCACCGGCCCGGTCAGCTCACATTTTCCTCTGTAAAGAATCCTGCCTGATGGGAATTGATACATGTGTCTTGCCTTAACTACAGAGCTCGCCAAAGGAGCTATGAACAGGTGCTGGGGGAAGTTGCTGTCACTAATTTTTTAGCCATATTTTACCAGCCACCTGCATTTTGTACTCTTGGCGGGGTTGTTTCCCATAAGCTCAATTTTGCATGAGCATAAAAGATCTTCTCTCAAATCTCCATCAAATCTCAATCTCAATCAAAAGGCGCATAGGAGGATGGAAAATGAACTGAAAAGCATGTGAGCAATTGGATTTCTTTTTCAGAGAGACCTGAAGATCAGGGGAAGTGGCCTCTTGATTGTTCTGTGAGTGTCAACAGGCAAATGCAACTTTAGGAGAGAAAAGCTAAGGTGCAGGAGAGGTCTCAGAGGAATGTCTCGCATGCCTCAGTAGTGGTTGCCTGGAGACACTGATATCGCTCTGCGACAGAATTAGAAAGCCTTAAGCAGGAGGGCAATAAGCCACAAGCGCAAAGTCAGCCGTAGGCTATATGTGGTGCGACAGTTGGTGCCCTTCTCCCCACTGATGGACACACCATACGCACTTTTACTAACACTCCTTAAATATCTCTTTTGGAAGTAAGGCCAGTCCTCTCTCACTTTTGCTTTTCATAAACTCTCAAGGTTGATTTTATTTCTCTTCCCTTGTTTAAAGAATAATTCCTCCTCCCTTTCTCTTTCTGGAACCTACCTTCAACCCTTGGGTGTAGCAATTGCTACTTTACTGCCATGGCTAGAGACCAGCTGGCAAGGAACATATAAGAGTGGATAGAGCTATTGGGCAAATATTCCCTGAAGAACACGTACACATTGCCCTTTTCAGTGTATCCAAAATGTTCCTGATAATGTTGTCTTCGTTGCCTGACATTTGGATTGTAACGAACATGGGTTTTATTTAATAATTAAAGAGACCTGAAATCAGCCAGCTCCATCAATTTCACTTACAATATTGTTATTGGATGCATAACAGAAAAGTATATACATATGATTTTTCTGGAAAGCCCTCTTTGCAGTGTTGTCTCATTTGATTCTAAAGTTAGTTTCAGTTTGGTACAATTATATGTCTGCAAACAGTTTCACCTTCACCCATTTCCTCTCTTTCACAGACAGAACTCTTATTTGTATCCATAAATTCCCAATATATTTGAACAAGATTTGTTTATCTGTCGGGTACATCAGATTTTTGCTAGCTTAAGAGTCTGCTATTTATTTGTTAGGACCTTTCTAAAAATTATATCCCTTCCCTCACCACTATTATAAAAGCTGTCAAATCTTTTACTGATAATTCGTAGCAAGCTGTTTTTCTCAGCATGACTCCCAAAGTATTATGGGGAAATCTTCCTCATAGTCAAGCTATAAGCTTTATAAAAATCTGGTTTATAAATAATCATTCATGATAATGCAGCATATTCTTGATATCCATATAATTATCCAATCCCTTTTTGAGTCTTGTTAAGTTCTTGGCCTTAACAACTTCCTGTGGCAATGAGTTCCACAGTTTAATTAGATGTTGTGTGAGAAAGCATCTACTTTCATCATTTTCAAATTTCGCACCTTTTAATGCCATTGACACCCCCCAACATGTTCCAGTGTTAAGAGACAGAGAACAGAAGCTCCTGACCTACCTTCTCTATACAGTCTGTTATTTTATAAACCTTTATCATATCCCCATGTATTCATTAAATAGATTAATAATAATGTTGATGATTTTGCATTTATACAGTTCCAAATGGATCCTAATGCTCTTTAAAGCTGTATTAGCTTCACAGATATTATAGGTTTAGATAGAATGTTTTTTGTTGTTGAAATACAAACCACCCAATCCTCTGGACTGGAACACAGCAAGTGTTTAACAGCACACCACTCTGAGTAACAATTTAGGAGAGGGAATAAAGAATATGCTATCCACTTGAAGTGACAAGAGGGAAATATAATTATCCAAGTTAGGTCTTGACCAGGGAAACTGTTCTTTCCCTTGTAAAAAAGTACCATGGAGATTTTAATAGCCTCGTAGATTCAGGATCTCAGCATTATACAATCTCATCTGAAAGTCTAATGCTGAGTATGATTTCTAGCAGTGCTACTGGTGAACTAGTTCAGTAGAGGCAAACGGTTCCTTCTGAATTACCAGCATCACTTCCTGCAGTAACTGAGCCATACTTCTCTGAGGTCTTACAGCTAAGTGCCAGCCTGGTCCAGCTGACTAAAGCTTCTGACAGCTGACAAGACTGCAGCTTGAGGTAGTGGGCTGCAGACCTAATACTGACACAGGGGCCCAGCTGCCCACAGCCCTAAGAGGCTGTTCTGGGCAGCCAGGGATTGCAAGGGGATAGGGACTCCCCAGTTATGGCCCCTTTCTCCCAGTCACACACCCTACCTTGTAGACTGGGAGATGGCGTGTCATAGGAACTCAGGTGGCAGAGTTGCTATAGCACGTGGATTATCCTCAGTGTGGTGTATTGAAAACTGTGTTAAAATTGCAAGCTATCATGCTAATGAGTAAGGGTGTTTCCTCCTCCTGTTTGCAGGCCAGGAGGCTCAATAGGGATGCGTGCAATCTGGGTCTTCAGCAGTCAAAGTCAAAGTCTTCTGTAACACCAAACATCTAAATCCTTCAAACTCCTATAACTATCTGAACATCACCAGCCTTTGAGGGGTTTGGGATCCAGCATCCAAGTTCTGATCTGTCTTCTAGAGACTGGCTCAAGCTACAAAGATGGGACATTAACAAAAAAGACTCACAAAGTTTTTCAAATCCCAGTTCAAGAGATGAAAGCAAAAGGTTTGGATCAGTTCCAGTTCTAAATACACCCACACATCTCTTCCCACTTTGCTGGGGAAGCACTTCGGATTAAACAAATGTATATGTTTTAAAGGAAGGTCAAAGTCACTTCAATTAAGCAATGCCAACACATGCAAATGCGGAGAACTGCTTATCAAAAGAGCTAGAGATATAGACTCAAGGATGTTGGAGCTCAAGGCTTTAGAACATCCTTCCAAAGAGATCAGGAAGAGTTCTTCCCTCAATCTCAAGTCTTGAGATGACACTCTCAGATATACTTTTTTGTCACAGCATTCCCCAAAGCATCAGAGACAAAGAAAATTGGATTGGATCACTCAACAGCAACCACACCTAGAGCCAGGCGGATCACGGTCTCAATGCACATTCAAAATGACACCAGAACAGACATCATGGTCAAATTACAGGACTGCATCCAGAATAGGACAGAGACCCATTTTCCACTCACCAGCTTGGGCAACTCTCAGTGTGCTTTTAGTCCATATAGGGCACTTGGATTCAAGGTGAAAAATGCTTGATAAAAGGCAACAGAAAGAGGGGAAGGCGTGAAGATCTAGCAAACACATTGCAGCCATTTTATTCTTTTTAACTGAGAAGGAGAATAATATTATTGTATTATACACACACCCAGCCTTATAGGCCTAATGTCTATGCTCTACACTTTCCAGGAGCCCTGATTGTAAATCCTGGAGCCCGAGCCTGCTCACGCTGATGTCAATGACAAATTCCCCACTAATTACAGTGGGAGCTAGGTGGGTTCCTGGTCTCTCTTCCCCAGATGGTCAGTTGTTCAGGGATAAAGAGTGTCTTGTATTGTTCTACAGTGGCCCCTCTGACTGGAGCTGGGCTCTGAAGGGAGTCCTAGCTAGTCCTTGCTAGCTGGATGGATTAAGTTTTGGAGTAGGAGTGAAGGTGAGGTTAATGGAAGAAAATATTAGACTCTTCGGACCTCAGCTGCGGAAAGAGAGGTTGCATCCTCTGGGAGGGGAAGGAAGCACATTAGAGAGCTGAGAAAGGCAACTTTCAATTAGGAGGCTGTAGCTTAATATCCTGCAAGTCTTAATATGTGATGAAAACAGTCCTCTGAGAGGGCAAACTAAACCTCAGGTGGATGAATTTGAGTAAATATTCAGAACTTGGGGTAAAATTCCTCCCAAACTCACCTAAAGTGGCTTGCAGCAAGCAGGATGGGAACCAAATACTGTCTAGGAGCTGAACATGTAAAGCGACAGCTGCCTCTAAAAGAATATGTATTAAGGTTATAACAACCAACAAGAATGGACTTTTATGTAGAAAATCATGATTAAATCGAGTCTTCCTGACTAGTGATTTAAATCATGATTAAAAACAAATTGACCCTGCCCGCTGTGCTTTTGCCCCGGAGCCCTTCATTCTCCAAGGGGGCCCACAAACATGTCTGGCACCAGGCCCACAAAAAGTTAATCTGGCCTTGGCTGTTAGTAATTATAGCAGAAGTATTACAGCGTGTCTATCAGTTTAAACCAAGACCAGGGCTCCACTGTGCCAGCAGTTGCATTTACACATAGTGAGAGAGAACATAGGAATGGCCACACTAGGTCAGACTAATGGTCCCTCCAGCCCAGTATCCTGTCTTCGGGCAGTGACCAATGCCAGGAGCTTCAGAGGGAATGCACAGACCAAGCAATCATCGAGTGATCCATCCCCTATTCTGTTGTGATAACTGGGCCAAAAAATGTACCCAAATTGTGAGCACAATTGTAAAAAGCATGTAAAAGGTTTACAAGATAACACAATAACCTATAACAACAAATGCTGATGGGAAATGCTCAAGTTGCTTTCAACAATGAATGCTATAAATAGGTGCAACAGAATCAGAGAGACACACTAAATTAGCCCAAACAAACAAACAAAACAAAACAAAAAATGTCTTGTTGAGATGATTCAAGAACTATGCTGAAATCATACTTGGTTTTAAAAAAAAAGAACAAAAACAGCAGAACCAAATTTTCTGTGTTGAATATTAGACCTAATTGGTGGACAAAATAATGAGGAGATGGGCTATTGTACCCATCACTCCCTTTGGGTCCTTAAAGAAAGACTTCAGAGGGGAGAGCAGAGGGAAATACAGGAGAACAGACAGAGGCTACTGGAGGAAGGTCCATTGTTGTCTGCCACCCCCACTGTTTCCTGGGACCCCAGGCCTTCATCATCCTGATGCTGAGAAATGTCCTGATTTGACCAGGCCACAGAGAGGGGGATCCAGATAACATCACCACCTTTACTGGCTCCAGCTGGACCCCAACCACTGCACGGGATGAAATGGGATCAGACCAACAACAGCAGCAACTCCAGCCCATCTCAACTAACTTCTCTTTTCCCCGAAAAGGACAGTTACCACTATCTCTGGTACCATCTAAGAGACTGTCAAATGGGGAAGTATGGGGGGAGGTTCCTTCTAAAACTCTACAGCTAAAGGGAAAGGCAACAAGCAATGTTGATACAATGAAAGCCTTATTTAACCATTTACATTTCAAAGTCTTTAACTAGGTTTCCTTCTTTTCCATATTTTTAATAAAAGGTTGTTTAATGGTGTGTTTGCTGTGGTGACTGGGTTATGTTAACACCTCTAGCACATATATTTCATCTATATACAACATGTTTTGCTCCTAAGAGTTTACAGACTAAAATGATAAAGACAAGAGAGAGGACGTTTGATCTCCATTTTACAGAGGGGGGCCTGATGCACAGAGATTAAAGGTCACATCCTGAACTAGTGTACATCAGCCTAGTTCTATTGACTAAAAGGAACTGATCCAAAAAAGTCACTTGCCCTCGATCACACCAGAGGTCTATGGCAGAGCCAGGAACTGACCCCAGATTTCCTGAGTCCCGGTCTAATGCCAACCTCCGCCAGCTCTTTGTTGGTTTTCTTCTTACTGGTGCATCTGTACGTTTATCTTTCTGAAAGCCCAATTTTAAAACAACATAAGTGCTTGCATGGCTGACAAGATGAGACAAGGAGCTAGGAGGGTATCCAAGAGCCTTGGATAATTTCTAATTATAACACTCTCCAACCTGGAATCCTCAAGGACATAAATAATGGCTCTGTTAATAGCCTTGCACTTATTAGTATAAAACTGCAGGAGTCTGAAGCCTATATCAGCAGGAGTTTTCTAGACAAGGAGAAAAATATTCTACCTTTGAGATGGCTGCAGGAATTCTAAATCCTATGGACTTGGAGGTGAAGTAATTGAATTAAGCATAAATGGAATCCAACAAAAACTCAGTTGTCTTCTCCACAGTGAAAGAAACCGAGAGCATGGGAAGAGGAAAGGTCTCTATGGAGACTGAAGTGTGGAAAGATAAATAAGAGACTTAAGATGGGCAGTTAAATTAGAAGAGAAAATATAAATGCTTCCTTTGATTAATAGTTTGTGATTATAAATAGGGGGGAAAACACCAGCATGGGAAAACATATCATGCAGAGAATCTTCATTTTATCTGAGGCTCAGTCCATCAGCTAAAACATGACATTGGATTAAAGGAAGCAATTTTGAATTTTAGACACAACTTTATCATAGCTTTTTAGGAGGAAGAAGCAGAGCAGCAGGAGAGCTCTTAGGGGCTGTTCTTTCTGGTGGGGAGAGACTGTGGCTGAAAGCGTGAGGGGTTTCCATATACTTCTGCTTTATTTTTAAATACCTGCCAAGTCTTTCCTTGATCAGCACTTTCTGGCAGAAAGAGGAAGCGGAGGAGGAGTAAAGGGGACCGCAGGAAGGAGGTCAAGGAGGATGGAAATTGGTGATCTTCCCAACCCTTAAATTAAAAATTCCAGCTTGAAACACAATCCTATCATAATGACACATAGGCATGTGGGGGGGAGGTGGTATTTATTACTTCAGCAGAACTGAAATTCTACCAAGAAAGAGTACAAGTCAATCTGTATTTGAATGTCAACAAGAGATCTGGAACTATCTTTGTCATATTTCTCTCTCCTTTTCATGTATTAAAAAAAAATGCAGGGGAGGCTTTAAAAAAAAGGTCACTGAAGTCCCCTGATCTGACGTAGCCCTGACCCTTTATATTCCATTTATAGTCTGAGTGAGAATGACATCCCCCTTACTAGCAAACTGTCCAATCCAGCTGCATGTGTCAAGATTGTATTAGGCACTAAGTGAAATATATATATGACCTTTTAGTGTTTTACACATTTGGTCCTCCTCTAAGGCTCTGGGCTGTAGATCATTTTGACCACTGCTCCTTATCCAGGAATCACTTTGAAGGGTTTTTTGGGGTCCTTTACTTTTTAAACAAACAAAATGGCACCAAAGAAGGACGTTAAGAAAGCTGCACCAGCATCAGCACCGGCACCAGCTCCTGCCCCAGAACCAGCTAAGCCCAAAGAACCAGTAATTGATCTGAAGAGTATCAAGGTAAATGGCTGAATTTGTGTGGTCACTGAAAGAGCTCCCAGAACACAAGCTGGAAAATTTAGCAGATTCCTGCAGTAAACACTTGCATTTGTTTGTGGGTGTGAGACAGCAGTGAAATGAATGAGTAACCTGAAGGGATTTTCTGATTTATCTGAGCTTTTTATTTATTTACATTGCTGGAGCTATCAAAGGTATCGCACACATTTTAATGCAAAAGCAAAGCCTGGCAAGCTCAAAAAAAAATAACCTAGTGTCCAGTATAGCTTTTATCTTATCAACATCAGCCTGGCCCCAAGTCATTGTCTATTCAGTGGAGCTGCATGTAAGGAATTTTTAATGGAAAAAGAGAGACACACACAATTAGATGCATGAAAACTGAATTAGTAAGACTAGAAACTCCACTCCTTCATTCCCACCATTTCAAAGTGACTCATTACTTTGTAACTTTCATTCTGAACTCCTTTCCAAATTTTTGGAGGCAGCTGTTGTCTCTCTAGTCCTGGGTGCATTTATTTGACAGCTGCTTTGCTTATCCTCCATAAAAGACAAGTTTGGCAATTCCATCAATTTCCTTTTAGCTTTGCTACTACAAACACTGATACTATAGTAAATGAGATCATGAGGTGGAAAACCTTTAAGGGAAATGTTTCAGTGACTATATTTCTCATCTACATGTTTTTGCTCAGAATTTGCTAGTTGCTGCAAAGTGAAACTAACAAACAGGAAAAGCCTTCCAGAACTTTTTCTTAGATTGCAGATTAATCTGAATTCATATTTTCTTTGGCTTTTGCATGCTAATATTAAGATACATTGAATGTTGTTGATTTTTTACATGACACTCTGAAGAGAACTGTGCAAGGAGGAATACTGTATTTGGGAACGGGGAGATGCAGAAGAGGAAGGAGATAGATCAACCTGTATCTCTGAGCAATATTATAAATAGTCATTCCCCACCTACCTGGGAAGCTTCTTGTCAGATTACCAATTTGGGAAGCTCTACATAAGAAATCCTGCCAAATATGGAGAACTGAAGTGTAGAAGATACAGAAACAATTCTGAGAACCCTTCTCATTTTAGCCACAAAACCCCATAATGAATTCTGTTTAGGTTAACTCAACACATACAGTTTGGTATTTCCCTGACACTTGACTATTCAGACACTTTCAATGTGATGATCTATTTGTTTACTGAAATCTTTTAAGTTTTAATTTTTATAGCCTGACCTTAAATATTAAGTCAATATTAAGTAATAAAAAGTTCCATACAGGATAAAATAATACACACCTACTACATTCCTCCAAATATTGAGTCTGAGTTGATCAATGGAACAAAAATTGAAAACCATTTTAAAATACTCAGAATGGTCATAATAGAGGATGAGAATACAGCCCCACCATCTTTGGCAATATTTTCTAAAACTAGATTAAACCTTTCACTTTACAAACATCCAGTTATTAGGAGAAACATGGGATGGATTTTCTACTAAATAATTTAAGTTATTTTGATGGCTGCATGTGTCCAGTTCATTAGGAGAAAATAGAATTTTCAACCCCAGTGATCTTAGCTAAACTATCTTTGCATAAATAGACAATAGTGTATTGCCATATAAAAAATGGAAGCTGCACTCTCAGGCACCACAGCAGTTCAGCATGATCCCGTTCTTTGCTCATACAGTTCTGTATTAACCGGATATAAATAGTTATTGGTAAAAAAGTAACGGCTCTGCATTTTGTCTGATTGGTATTGGTAACACAGTATGGATCATTCATACTCGGCCTTGTTATATTTTAGAATAAAAGAATTCTATCTTTCCTCATTAATAAAAAAAATCCTGACTGCTTATAAAAAGACTCTCCTCCTTTTTAAAATAAAGAATGTTAATAAGGCAGCATGTATGAGGTATGTATGTATTATTATTATTCCCATTTTAGAAATGTGAAAACTGAGTCAAAGATGTTAGGTGACTTTCATAAAGCCACAGAATGAATATGTGACAGAAATAGGAATGGATCTAATGCATTTCTATGCCCCAGTTCTGTGCTCTGACCAATAGACTCCACTCCTACAAGTGTCTCCCTCTTTGTCTTCCCCTCTAGCTAAATACTTATGACTCCAATCATGAAAGTACCTCTCAGTCGTTAGTGTATTTAACTTCTCAACAACCTCAGAGAGGCAGGGAAATATTTCCCTCTAACTGAGGCATAGAGAGCTTGACTTGCCCAGGGTGACAAGGACTTTGTTGCAGAGACAGGAATTAAAAACAGGTCCTTTGAGTCAGTCTAGTGTGGGGGTAGGCAGCCTATGGCACAGGTGCCGAAGGCGGCAAGTGAGCTGATTTTCAGTGGCACTCACACTGCCCAGGTTCTGGCCACCTGTCCGAGGGCTCTGCATTTTAATTTAGTTTTAAATTAAGCTTCTTCAACATTTTAAAAACCTTATTTACTTTACATACAACAATAGTTTAGTTATATATTATAGACTTATAGAAAGAGACCTTCTAAAAAGGTTTAAATGTATTACAGGCACGCGAAACCTTAAATCAGAGTGAATAAATGAAGACTCGGCACACCACTTCTGAAAGGTTGCCGACCTCTGGTCTAGTGCCTTAATCACAAGAACATACTGCCTCCTTCTAGTTCAACAGGGCAGATGTCAGGAAGAGCATGGCACCCTTGTCCTTCAAGCTGCTTAGCTAAAAGAATACTTCTATAATTAAAAATTCCCACCTAGCAGGGGCGGCTCTAGACATTTTGCTGCCCCAAGCACGGCAGCATGCAGCGGGGGGCGCTCTGGCGGTTGCCAGTCCCACGGCTCTGGTGGACCTCCCGCAGGCGTGCCTGTGGAGGGTCTGCTGGTCCCGTGGCTCCACCGAAGCCGTGGGACCAGTGGACCCTCTACAAGCACGCTGCCGAAGGCGGCCTGCCTGCCACCCTCCCAGCAGAGCGCCCCCTGCGGCATGCCGCCGCAAGCACGTGCTTGGGCCTGGAGCCGCCCCTGCCACCTAGACTCTTAACAAGAGCTTATGAAAAACCTGAGCTTCCTACTTTATTGTAAAACTAAGCCCCAAACAGTAAATACAGCCAAGAAGCAGAAGCTGACAGATGTTTATTGCTTTAAAAATGCATGAGATACAGTAAGTATTATTTTAAAATGACTAGTGACTTTGGGGGACCTTATCTGAGACCTCAAAGTGGCTTGGCTTTCAGAAAGTGCTGAGTACCCACCCTCTAGAAACCAGCCCTCTTTAAGATGTTCTAAACTGGACACCTGAAAATTAAAGCTCTCAAAAATCCCTTTTGAAAATCTTGGCACACATTTCACCCCATTCCTTAACCTCAGCAGTCCTTTCATCTTGTATTAACTCAGTTAAAGGCAAATATGTAGCAGCTTGTTTGAGCTGTCTGGGGCTGGTGCCAAATTTACTGCTTTGTAGCACCACCTATCGACTACAAAATTGATTAGCACTGATGTTGGTCTAAAATGGGAATATTCCTTAAGCTCTGCCCCATTCTTGACTGATAGCAGGTTAGCATATGATGACCGAGGGGAGAAAAGTTGGGAAAAAATGGGGGAAGTAGGGTTAGGAAGATGAGGATATACTTTGTTCCAGCTCCGATGACAGAGGTTCTAGTTGTCTCCATGCAGACAGCAACAAATATTCAGTAGCCCAATTTTCCAAAACCTTTCAATGATGGAGTTTTATTATAGTTTTTACCACTACCGCACTTATGATTTTATTTTCAGGTGTACAGGTTGATACCACAAACATAATATGAATGTATACGCTAAGGCAGAGATACTCAGTGATGATGCATGGATATGAGAATTACAAGACTGTGCACAAAAGGAACCAGTAGTGATTAAGGAAAAGAATGTCACATTTTGTCACTTCCATAAGAATATCAGCAACCTTACAGTCATGGATGTGAGGACAGATATTCAATATTCAATTATTGCAGTGGAAGTAGGAGCTTAAATACTTTTGTGGATCTGGGCCTGAATGAGTAGAGGTATTTTAGCTGATTCATGCTCTCTCTCTCTAGAGGAGAACATATGCCTTAAGACAAACACAACCAACCAGACTGCTTAAATACAAAGAGTAGGCTTCTGCTACATCAACTATTTTCTGTCCTAGCCATTCCAGTGAAAACAAGGCTTGAATCATGGTTTAAGATGTGCAGCATAACATTATGCTTTGCTCATGTGTACACTCACTGGCATGGTATTACAGTCTTTGCAGTAGTGGTACTTAAGTTACTTGAAAGGCATTTTGAGCTATCTAAAGTATAACAGGTGCTGGATAAAATCAAATTCTTGTCTTGTATATTATTACACTGCAAAAAAAATGGAAAAACTGTATATATCGTACCTAGTCCTCAGGAAAGTGCAGAATTGCCAACATGCTGTTTGATATACCCACTGTGCCCAACTCAGCAACCCTCTCCTACCCAGGACAGATTTTGGCCCTTTTGGCAGGTCAGGGGAGTTCTATTTGTGCAGCTTCACCTTCACCTGCCTTAGTGTTCTGACTTAATTATAATTGTAAATGCCCCTCCAAGAGTGTGTCAGCAATCAGTGAGCCAGATGCTCAGCTAGTGCAAACCAGCATAGCTCCCAACTTCAATATTTTTGTATCCAGGTGCTGGAGACCTTGGGCTTGAGTCTCCATTTTCTTGCACCCTATGTCATCGTTTACATTTGTGCAATGTGTGCGTAAAATGCTATCATTCTCTGGTAGTACTATACGAGCACTCCCTACATAAGGTTCAAGGCAACGGAGAACCAGTCCCAGGATCTCCAATCTCTGAATGGAAAATCAGGCTCTCTGCTGCTATAGCATTATAAATGACATCTGTTTTGGAAACATGGCTTCCCAAACATGACATGATCAGGTCTGAAACCCCAGCCTGGTAAGCATTATTATACTACACATTTTCAAATTTAAAAAAAAAAAAAGTCATCCTAGGGAACTGGTTACTGCATGATGCATGAGAAAACCTGTTGCATGGATGTGAACTGTGAATTTATTTTTACAGATGACTCTTAAGATGGTATAAAGTGCTTCTCAAATTTTCTTTATCTCTTCCTGCATTTACTACTCAAGCAGGTCGTCTCTGAATGGATATTGCCAGGGGTATAACAAGAAAGGTAACTGCTAAATGCATTGACAGAAAGCATCTAGGGTGGAGAACTTCAGTACACCAATCACTACGTGGTTAATGTGATTGCAAATGCCAGTTGAGTGAGAGAGTCTACAGTGCAGACTCACTGCCTTTGGTGCTGCAGATTAAGGAACTGGAATGTTAATAGCAGCTCAGGATTTCCTTTGCAACTAGCAGATTCTGCACTCTTTGTCCAGGTCATCAGGAAAGACCTGATCCAATGCCCACTGAAGTCTATGAAAAAAACTGCTACTGACTCAGTTGTATATCAGTTCAGGCCACTAGTGCCTAGTGCTACTTGCTGGGATGAGTGGAGGGGACTCTCCAATCCTATGCTGGCTCCACATCAAGCCAGTTCCCTGATATAAATCTGACCACGGGGATGCTGCAGCACATAGGGACCACTGTGGGGCAAGGAAGACTCAGCCAAGCCCTTTCCCACACCCACACACCAGGTTATAACTGCTTTATACCCACAGAGGATTCTCTATGCCAGCTGTAAGTCTAGTTGCACTGCACAAAGCGGCTTTAATGCAGAGGATAACCTGGACATCAGAATCAAATAGATTCTGAAATCCCATCATGTGAAAAACAAAGTTCACTGCTGGTGACGTGTTGGACTACCTACTTCTGCCAAAACAAAAGTTTATTTGACAATACTATTTGGCGGGGGGGGGGGGGCAAGTTCAACTCAGATTTTTCATAATTTCATCTCTCCAAGGAGCCTCTTGTAGGTGAAACCTGGCGTTACTTGAAGCAAATCTCTCATTCCCATGTTTGCTAACCTGAAAAATAGTTTGTGCCATGACACACAAATTGCACACTTCAGTGGTGTTTAACACCAGAGACCAGTACCAACTGTGAACTTCTGAAGACATTTATCACTTTTTTTTTTTTGCCAGGAATAATGGAAATTAAGGCAAATTACACAACAGGCTAAATTGTCCAAAATTCAAAATTGCCTGTTTTGCTGATAATAGCAATTAAAGCAAATCAGTAGTTTGAAACAGCTCCACTCACTGGAATATTATTGTAACACCCTTTGGGAGAGAAGCTGAAAGAATGAGCTGAGCTTACATCAGCTAGCTGAAGGAACGTTACTTATTTAGCCAATGAGTAGTAAAGAAACAAGTAATCTGTAAGGAGATATGAAATAGCCACAGCTACAAATTCTCCCTCAACTTCCCTGATGTTATATTTGGATCTTACCCTAGTCACCAAATAGCAACTTTCAACTGTCTGGCTTGTTATACAGGACAGCTGCTGGGGGAAGTGAAGATTTTAAAGATTTGCACATCCCAAACAGGGACAAAACACACAAATCTCAAAAGTTTTCACAAACTAAAAATTCATGAAAAAAATATAAAAAAGAGTTTTGTTTCAAATTTGACTTTAAAAAAAATTATATTAGCATTAGCTTACATTTTGAATTACAAAGCCATTTTGAATGGGAAAGCTGGAATTTTTCATTTTGAAAATGTCAGAACAAAACATTTCAGCTATTTTTTTCAAAATTTTTACAAGTCAAGAAATATATCAAATCTCAGCCTTCCCCATGATAAGTTTCGGTTTCAACAATTTTTTTTTTTGTCAACAAATTCCCGACCAGCTCTATTACACAGTACTTTAATGTCAAGCAGCAATAGCTCAAGTAACGTTAATATACTAACATGACCACTGAGAGGCATATTAAAACAACTAATCCATTTGAGACTATCACTAGATGTCAACAGCATTGAATTTCCTACTCGCATCCTCTAGATTTTCATGCAGTGCCAAATGCAATTAGAAAAGGGACACTTTTACAAATTAGCCCAAATGAATGCTACCTCCCTCTGGAAAGCTAATGGAATCTATGCAGAATGATACCATCAACACTGCAGCTGTACCACATTTCGCTTGCAGGCATTTTAGGACTGCAAATGAATTAATCAGTTAGCTTCACCCAAAAGTTGCTCCATAACTGCCAAGAATTATAATGTGCAGTGTTGTAGCCGTGTCAGTATTGTAATGTATTTCTGACTTTGCATGCAAAGACTTTAAAAAATAAATTCACCTGTACTTAAGTCCATTAGATTTAAGGATGTATGTGACCTTTTATATTTATAGAGGCCATCCTGATGATATAATCAGATGCATTCATTTTTATTTCCTTCTTTTATTGTATTACTAGGGACTTGTTATAAAACCAGAACCTTTGTTCCTTGGGCATTAATCTGCTCCTGATGTTTATTCCCCAAATCAAAGACAGAGAGCTAAATCCATTGGGCCTAATTCTCCTCTCCCTTGAACTGGTGATGAGAAGTAAATGAGAAGAAACTTCACTGAAGTCAGAGTTATGCCAGTTTAATACCAGTGTAACTGCAAGGAGAATCTTTAGTGAGGCTACTGTGGCTTCAGTAAGGCATGGAATCTTTTCTGTGTATCTGACAATTAAGTGCAGTTGAGAGGATAGTATTTGCAGATACACCAGTTAGTGTCAAACTTTATTGGTGATCGGTTATCATGCTCTAGATCATTAGCAGATTGCCAGCTGATGTCCAGTGAAATACACCCCACCCCCATATATGATGATGAACAATTAATATATTCTGAGGGCTTTAGAACTTCTTCTGACACATTCAGCATATGGTAGGCAATTGCTAGACACATGGCATTTTGAACTACAATGACGGACTGCCTATCAAATCCTCTTCTAGCCATTTCAATGTCTCGGAGTTTTATGAGTTGGTGTCTCCACACCTTAACACTCCTGGAATCAATGAAATCATGCTGGTGGAAAACCAATGTCACTGGTGGCCCTTGGACTTCACTGTTATTTGTCTTATATTAGGCCTGGTCTATTCTAGAAAATTAGATTTCAAAGATGTGAAATCCACACCCTTGAGCAGCATAGTTAAGCTAACCAAAGTCCCCATGTAGACAGCACTAAATTGACAGAAGAATTCTTCCATTGACCTAGGTACCGTCTCTTAGGGAGAGGGATTACCTATGCCATTGGGAAAACCCCTCGTCAGGGCAGATAGCGTCTACACTAAAGCGCGTCAGCGGTGCAGCTGGTCTAGACCAGCCCTTAATTTCTAGTGGCCGCAATCATGGCTCCTTTGTGCTAAGCACTGTACATCAATATAACAAAGGGATGGATCCTGCCCCCAAAAGTGGAGGGGACACAGGAGGAGTAGATGAACTCTCCACATACAAAAATCTTGGCCTCGTCCTCTAGGCATTTATCCCTGTGCAAAGGGAATGTAAAGCAAGTGCTCCCAGATAAAAAATGGTAGTGTTTCTCCCTCCTTTGCACTAGTGTAAATGGCTTTGCATAGTAGCAGGCCACAGGGTTCCCTGCTTTCATAGCAATAGTCATTTTTTCTTCTTAGGAAGTCAGAAAAAAGCAAACCCTGCAAATATGCTACTTAGCAGCCATTGTGCCTTTAGAGAATATCACAGGCATTAGGAATGAAAATGGCCTATTGCATAGGGTGTAGCTCATCTCTCCACCCCCCTTTGCCAGTTCAGGTTTGTTCTGACAGCACTTTGTCCAATCTGGATTTAAAATTAATTAAGTGACTGGGCTCTCCTTGTGCCTTGGGGAGAGAATTTCCCAATCTAACAGACCTCAGTGTTAGGACTTTCCATTGCTCTTTTTCATGCACTTTAAAACCCCTACCTCCACCTCCTCTTTGTAACACTGCACCAGTAGTTCTTGACCTTTTCTACACTGAATCTCCCTTTGCACTTCCACTCTCTCAATTTGGGACCTAGTCGGGATCTCCCACATTGGAGTGGATGATCACAAACCTCAGGTTGAGAACCCCTGACCTAAACAGTGTCCTTCCCTTTTTTGGTGTTAAAATCCTTCATCTATATCTAGACAGTTATCTATTCACTTATTAATATTGTTGAGTAAGGTGACCACAATTCAGTTCCTTGATCTCTCCATACATCTTACTCAGACCCTCATCCCCATCACTGGGGAAAGTGTGTTAATTTCCCCTGCAGTACAACCAAACCTTCCCGAGCTTCCCACACTCCCATCAGCAGCAAACCCTCTCCCCACAAAGGAACTATACAATTTGCTTTCTGTTTTCCTCCTGGATAGATGGAGGGATCCCTGCCCCCACTCAGTAGTGGAGGCTCCAACCCATCATTGCTCCCGTGGGTGGGTGGAATCTCATCAAGCTGATTTTTCCCCTCTTGTCTTTTCTTTCTTCACTCTCTCAAACATCATTTTCCACACACAGCCGAAGGCATTGGGGGAACCTTCGGCCTGATGTCACCTTTATCCAGCTCTGAAATAAAACTATCAGTCAGGAAATATAATTTTAGGGGTTTAGGGTCACATAGCCCCTTAATGTTTTCTTCATGCCCAACAGATACCAACGAGCCAGAGAAAAATGAACCATCTAGTCTGCCCATTCCCTCCACATTATTGGGTCAGACAACATACTACATATGTCCATCACATCCTGTAATGTCATTAGGAAGGGGTTAGTACAGCCATGCAAGCCCCAACCTGGCTTCACTTTGCTGTGCATAAAGAAGAAGTCCTGTAGAACAGGAATAGAAGCAGAAACTGGGAAATCTGTAGTGCCTTAAAAATGAATTACCCATTGGCATGCAAACTATTAACTTCAATTACAGCCTCAGAAATAGGAAGAGTCCAAACATCCTGATAGTTTTTCCATTAAAAATGTTTATTGAGATGCTGGGCTCAGTAGGTCAAGTCAACCTTTAAAGGGAAGACAGGGTGGATCAGCTAGCCATACAGAATCAACATTAACATTGTTAAAGTCAGAACTAAACCAATAATAGTCCTACAGACCAGTCCTCATCATAATGGCCCGCTGTAGCACCACACTGGCATAAGAAAGGCCTGATCCAAAGCCAGCTCAAGTCAATAGGAGTCTTTCCATTGATTTCAATGGGCTTCGGGACAGGCACCAGGTCTGCTGGCTGGAAAACCTCAGCCAGTTCAAGTACCCACAGCTTCCTAGGGGGTCAAGGATCTGTATGTGAAAATGTTAAACCAGTCAGATGGACAAATACAGAGCTCCTCCCTCTCTGTGGCTGACTTTATAGCCTGTGGAACAAATAGGAGCTCCTCAGAAAGAGGAGCTCCAAGTAGGTTGAGAAGGAATATTCCTTCCTTAACGTTACAGCTCTAGAAAGTGCTGACAAGAGTCAAACCTCACTGAATCTTGTCACTCCCTGCCCCTTTCTGGCCACCTAAAAATAACCCCAGTAAAATGTCTGTCAATAAATGGATCTATCCCTTTGCCCTAAGAAAGCTAAAGAGCTCTACAAGGGGAGTGGCCACTTCACTCTGACACTCGAGCTGGTTGTGATGTCACACCCTTCACATATATAAGAAGAAGAAAAGGGAGGGGAGAAGGACCACTCTCTCAGGGATTCAAGAAGCCCTCGGCCAATTCTTCCAGCCCATCTGCTCTTCTTCTTTTCCAACCGTCTCAGTCATGGTGGGTCCACAGGAAATATAATTCTTAACAGTGAGCCAATCATTTTAATGCGTGTATCTAGCTTCTAGTTTGGATTAGTCGTGGGAGGAAAGAAGGCCAAAAAAAAGTGTTTAGTTTGAGGTACTAAGCCAAGCAAGCAGGAATCTTTAAAATTCTATTTTGGCCTTGGGGGAAAAATGAAGCTTAATGGATTCTCTAGGCTGTCCAGTTGGTCTGGTCTCTTACACTGGTTAGTGGTAGCAGTGTAGTTCCTATAACTTTACACTGAATAGATACTATTGCAGTATTATATGCTAATTTTTTTGTGTGTGTATGATGCTCTCTGATGTGGTTGCAAAGGAACCGTATAATAAACCACCTTAGGAACAAAGTGCTGATAAACAACTAATTTAAAAACAAAGAGGCTTTAATGTATAGGTTTATTTGTTATCCTAATGTTGAGCTGCTGGTTAAGCAATGATACATCAAATGATCTTAATGCTGTATGTCTGCAGTAAAATGATAAGTACATTAACCTGGAAGTACGTTAACAACTTCTCTGTTTGTTAAGAGACACTTGATTCATCGCTTAAGCTGCAGCCCTGGTTTTGCCCTAGATACACATTTCAACAGAATCTTTAAATAGTCTTATGATGCTTTAAAAAAACAAAAAAAACAAAAAACAAAAAACCCAAGCAGACACTTGCTAATATGACTTGCCCTGGCCCAGTTACATTCGGCAGGACAGGGATGATAAAACTCACAGATACCTTGTGCTATTTTCTTTCTTCTGTCAATGCATTTTCAACAGTACTAGCTCTCTTTTTCTCTCTCTCTTTTCCCTCCCAACTGCAGTCCTTCAGTGCCGACCAGGTTGCCGGTAAGTGGAACAGGAATTTAACTGCCGTAGTGCTGAGGTAACACACTACCAAATACTAGACATACCCTAGTCTAACAAGAACTTTCTCCACTGCCAGCCCTGTTGGTATTCGAGCTACTCCTGAGAATTGGACAAACAAGCTAATTTTTTGCCCCTTTGACAGATGATTCATGGAGGTAGTTGGATGCTTTAAAATCCAACAGGTCCCCCGCCCCCTTTTTTTAAAAGCTATTTTTGTGATTGATTTCTTTCCAACAGATCGAGTTCTCCAAGGAGCAGCAGGATGGTAAGTTACAAGACAGCCAATAATATATCTGCACATGCATTCTAATAAAGTTTAACCTTAAGGAAGACAGGAGGCCAGATCTTCGGCTGATATAAATCAGTAGCACCACTGATGACATGGGAGTCATGCTGACTTCTACCAGCTAAGGATCTGACCCTAGATTTCCAGGTCACTTATCTGAATGCTGACATTCTGCCTAATCTGCCAGGTACACAGACTCAAGAGGACCTCTGATATTGCCAGCTGTACCTGGTACATCTTCTTCAAAGTGTGTCATTGATGTGTCAAATGGATGCAGAGAAGCAGTTTTTAACCATAAGGAACTAGGCTGACACCAGGAGAGGGGGAAAGTGAAGCTGAAAAATTAATTTAGCTGCAGTTACACTGGATTGTTATTTACATTAATGGAAGATTAAAAAGCTCTATGAAAAACCTGCTTGCCACTCTTGGCTGGGAGATGATATGAGGAAAAAAAAAAGACAGCTATATTGCTGTAAATACACTTATGAAGCATGGAACTAGTTAGCAAATTACCCATGTATACTGGTGCGTATAATAATCTGGATGTATTGCTATCCTTTGCTTGCTGCTGTATTTCCTGCTTCTATATCAGTAGCTAGCACGGTACGGGATTATTCAGTTAAACCTGTAGTCTTCCTAAAGCAGTCTGGCTCAAATCCTGACGTTTCAGAAATTCCCCTGTGAAGAGCCTAAAATCTGCTCCAGGGGTGTTTTTTAAATATCCTAATGGATACATTTTGGTTATGTTACATAATATAACGTAGGCTAACAGCAGCAAAAACCCAGTATGAAATGAATTTGATCCCTGCTGTGACTAGCTTCTGTTTTGAGGAAAGGGACAAAGGACCAACTAGAAATCAAAAGTCACAGAAAGGGAAAATTCAACAGAGCTTTCAGCTAAAGAGACTGACCTAATCATGAAGTCTCAATCTGAACTTCCAAGGTCTGATTCTGCTCTCAGTTACTCTCATTTAACTCTGGTTTTACCATCAAAGTCAACTGAGTTACACCAGCGTGAGATCAGAACTAGGCCCCCTGGTTCCAAACACTCCTGATCATTAAGTGGGTTGATTCGGACGCGTCTCCAATTGTAACTGGAGAACTTTCACAAAGGGGTTGGGAATGGTTATGGAAAAATTGCGTCAACTAGAATACATGCATATAACAAAGCAGCAGCTTTTCCAGCCTCCATCCTGCTATTTCAAAGTAGCCAGCTGTTGCAAAGTTGTGATGACTGATCCAAGTAATGGAGCAATTAAAGGCCACTTGGGAAACAGAAGAACTCATTTGGAATACATTAACCCTACCCATTACAACTATTCAGGCCTGCTACAGAATCAGCAGCTGAGCATAACACTATTCAGGGCCAGATTTTGGACTGCTTACACCAGTATAAATCAGGACTGGCTCCATAGAATTCAGTGGAGGAACACTGGGGAGAAAAAAGTGTGAATTGGGCCCTTTTCACTGAACTGGGAAGCTGCATTAATGAATATTAAATCCTTTTTAGATTTAAAAAAATCAAGGGAGGAAAAAATTTGGTCTTGGAACACTGTGTGTTCTTGCTAAAGGAAAAAAAAGTGTCACGTTTTAAACCTAGGTCTGGATAAATATCTTTAACACACAAGATGAAGGGCCAGATCAGCTGGCATAAATCGGTCAAGTTCCATTGACTTCTCTTGGAAACAGCCAATACAAAGTCTGTAGATTGCAAGATGCTGTTTTGTACAACTCTAACAGGCCCAAATTGTATAGCCTGCTGTAAAAGGGGAGTGAGGGGAGAGGGCTAGCAGCAATATGTTGTAGGTCTCAACACATCAGATAGTAAGGGGATTAATTCCAGACGTGTTATATTACAGTCTAACAGAACCACATACTGCATCAGCAGTTTTACTGGGTGACAAGACTCCTCCAGGTAGACTGTATATGGAGCTAGCACCAAAATACATCAGTTTCACGTGCCCCCGAGAAAGATGAATGAAGACATAATTTGGCACTTGGCTTATTGACCCAAGTCTGTCCCAAGGCAGAAAGAACAGCCACCCATATACAGTACAATCGAAGCCTTCCTCCAAAATGTGTTTTCAAAATGAATAAGCTGCTGCAGTGAAATACATAATTAGTCCACATTGCACTTAACACACAGGATGGTCAAACTTTTGGCTGTTAAATTACAGTAGATCTATAGCATAGACCCTGACAAAACAGTCAACTGTGATGGCTCTTTAGCTAAGTTCTTTATCACAATGCTATTAAAGTACAAAATAAAGATTATTAAAGCGGAGCATAGCAGTGGAAGATGAAGACTGAGAATGCTGTGAACAGGATTTTTCACATTAATTTTTAATGGAAAAAGTGTCGGTGTGCCAAGGTCTCAACTGGCAATTGGAAAATAAATGGACATCTGTCATCTCGGGGCACCTTTTATTCAGTCAGAATGTACTGGCATGAAAAACTATACAAGGGCTGCCAAAGAAAGAAAGACTCTTTGGGTATCTGTTATATGGGAATGACCCACCCAGGATGGGTGCGATAGAATATGAAATGACAGATGTGGAGAGGCATTTTACAGCAATACAACATTGTGAGAGAAGGCAAGGAGTAAATTTCACGTGCGTCAGATTTCATGTTAACAGCCACACTGCTGAATCTCAGCTTGTGTTCTTCAAAGCAGACAGAGCTCTTGTACTGCAAGGAGCTTTTGCAAAAAGTTTTCATCTCCTTGGTGAAATAAAATCAAATAGATTATTCAAGAATTTTTTACTTTCCAATGATAGGCTGGCTATAAGTGTCTCCATTCATGAACAAGGTTCTTAACATAGCCAATCTTCCTTGGCAGCACTTAAGGTAACCACATGGGGCAATTACAAAACTACTGTTGGCTATTAGAACCAGGAAAGAGATGAAGGTTGGACAGAAGATTAAAAATAGTGATACTAAAATGTCATAGGATGTAAAGTTTTTCTTAAGACCATGAGCCAAATCTCTGCAGTCTAACTCCATTGACTTCAGTGGTGTTACACTAGCAGAGAATCTGGCCCCGTGTCTGGGTCAATATTGGCTAGTTAACACTGAGCTACCCATCTCATCTCACCCTCTCATCTTCTCCTTTCAGACTACAAGGATGCCTTCCTCCTCTTTGACAGGACAGGTGAAGGCAAGATCGTCTTAAACCAGGTTGGTGACATCATCCGTGCTCTGGGACAGAACCCTACAAATAGTGAGATCAAGAAAATCCTGGGCAACCCCAGCAAGGAAGGTAACTATCCTAGAGTCTGTAGGCACCTAATGAGGAAATGACCCTGGTCACAGTGGCTGGGGGTGCATGTTCATAAAACTTTTAAATTAACAAGCTCTGGTAGCAAAGCCAGCAGTCTGTAATATAGGCAAACTGAACTCTTCCAGATTGACAAAAGGAAAACAAATCTTAGCTCTGATCCCAAAGAGACTTAAGTATGTGAGTAACTTGAAATTAACAGGACTACTCCTTAATGTTAGACACGTGCTTGTCAATACCTGATTTACAATGGCACCACGCCCATGGTTGAAAGGGGCCCTGGCCCACTCTTCTCTGGCCCCTGCTCTCTCGTGTGGGGTCAGAGAAGCTTGTTGCTGCCTGCTGCTGCGGCTCCGTGGCAGCCTCTGCCGGCAGCAGTCTGGCTCCTCCCCCACCTCTTTTCCAGCATGCTATGTTCCCTCCCACCCCCCGCCACCGCCAATCAGCTGCTTGCTGGCGTGGGGGTGGGGAAGGAGGAGGAGGTGGGAGCCTCAGCACCCCGCTCTGGGGAGGAGGAGAAGGAGAAGAGGTGGGGATGAGGTCTTGGGGAAGGGGTTGGAATTGGGGCATACCCCCTCCAGCCCCCTGTATGAGCACCCCTGCAACCCCAGCCCACACCCCCAGCCCCCTGCCCACCATGACCACTGCACCCCCTCACATACCCCAAGCCCCCTGCCCTGACTCCTACACCCCCCCACACAGCCCCCTGCACCCCTCACACACATCTTGCCCCCTGTCCTGACCCCTGAACCCCTACACTTCCCCAGCCCCTACTCCTGCATCCCCCCTCACACACACCCAGCCCCTGCCCTGAAACCTGCACCTCCCCCTCCACATCCCTACCTCCATCCTAAGAACCAAACAGGAGCTGCCCCACATAAGCTCTCCACACCCCAATCTCCTGCCCCAAGCCTGAGCCCCCTCCCTTGCCCTAGCTCCTGGCCAGACCCTCCATCCGAACATTTTTTTACAATATTTGGAATGATTATTAAGTGGTCTGTCAAGACCCTCCATGATTTTCAAGTGGTCTGTTGAAAAATAAGTTAGACTACAAGAACAATCAAGGTACCTCACTTTATTTTCATTTACACTAGAACAGGGATCCTCAACCTATGGCACGCACGCCAAAGGTGGCACGCAAGCCGATTTTTTTTTAATGGCAGGCTGCAGGTCCCGGCTGCCACTGAGCCTGCTGCTGACCTGGGGTTCTGTTCACTCAGCCGGCAGCAGGCTGAGCAGGGCTAGCAGTGGGTCGGCTCCTGTCAGCTAGAATCCTGGCCGCTGGCCCTGCTCAGCCCGCTGACGATCTGGGGTTCCAGCTGCCGGCCCCTTGCCAGGCAGGGTCTCAGCCACCAGCTCCCCTCAGCCTCCTGCTGGCCTGGATGAATGGCAGGAGACTGAGCGGAGTCGCCAGCTGGGACCCCAGCTGGCAGCTGAGTAAACGGAACTCCAGGCCGGCAGCAGTTCAGCAGTGGCTGGGACCTGCAGCATCCCATTAAAAAAAAAACAAAATCAGCTCGCATGCCATCTTTGGTACATGTGCCGTAGGTTGAGGACCCCTGCTCTAGTGTATACTGTAGTTTATGGTAATTTTCACTATACGCGATTTTCCTCTTACGCACTGACCTTAGAACCTAATTCCCGTGTAAGATGTGACTCCATTGTATTCATTTTTGAAAATTTATAATAAGCAATGCTCCGGGAGGCAGGAGACAAGGTAGAAGTTTTGCCTAGGGTGCTAAATATCCTTGCACCTGCCCTGGATACTGTGTCAGCTGATCCCCACAATCTCCAACCTACCTGGGCAGTACAGCAGACATGGCCCTGCCCACTAGCTCCTCTCCACTCTCTAGCCCATCCACCACTTGCGCCTGCCCCTGCGGGCTGGAAGAGAACCTGTCCTACTGCTGTGGGAGGAGGGGCAGCTCAGTGCAGAGACGAAGAGAATGGGCTAGAATCAGGTAGGTACCCACTCTATGTGGGCAGGGGCAGGGGGATCCTGTTTACCCCGCCTCCACAGCCCTGCTGCACTTGCAGTTTACTCCTGACCCCTCCCTTGCTCCAGAGACCAACCGTAGCTCCTGCCCCATTGTGCTTTTACCCCTGGCCCCTTTCACCCTGGCCCACAAACATGTTTGGTGCCGGCCTCACAAAAAGTTAAGCCAGCCCTGATGCTTGTATCTTTGCAGAATTGGGACCTTTGACATTAAATGCAAACTGACTAACATTAATGTTATAAGATTAGCTTACTCCAGCTACACTAATTTGGACTCATTGCACATGTAATACATGGAATCTGTTCTCTTATTACATGTCAGCTTTCATTTTACACCATAATACACACAGGATTTTCAAGGTGAAGAAGAGGGGAAACTAATGTCGTTGAAACATTCTTTACTTGTGGAATTTCCTGATTGAGCCCGTAATCTCACACTGAGCTCTGGGCTGACAACTCCGCCTCAAGCCCCGCGGTAGGCCAAAGGAATATGCCGAAGCAGAGTAGTTTGCAAGATTGGGGTCTAAATGCTCAGCGCCGCACCATTTGGAAATTGTTACAGTTACTGCTTTGCGCTCTTTCTATTTTTAATTCCATTTGGCCCTTGACTATGTAACCGCACTCCAAGCACACTGGACCTTGGGCTCCAAATATAAAAAATTATCAACCAAAAGCACCAATCGGTTCTTTCAATTATACTTAATATGTAAACATTGTGCAAAAGTGAGTGGTGTTTTCTCCCCTTGTGCATATTGAGAAACTTAAGCACAGAGGAGGTGATTCTGTGCCGTGCCCCTAAGAAGGGCACCGTAAAACTCACAGGCCAAGGCAGGGTTGGGGTACAAAGTGGCTTTGCGTCCCCCCGTCTTGGGCTGATCTGGGGATGGAGAGGCCTCTGGCATAATTTAGGCAACTCTGGGGGCCTGTATAAGTTACAACTGCCCTATCAATTGCAGCACTGCCCTGAATCTTCATAGTACTGTGTCCTGCAGCCCTGCTCCCAGAACACTCTTCCTGCCCACGCCAAAACCCACCCCTGGCTGGAAACCTTCCATTCCAAAAGAATATCACCTTTAAAAAAGTGAAAAGAAGGGTGGAACAGTGGTCTTAACAAACACCAGACTGTAACCTTAACTGGAACTTCCATGATAGTGACAAGTGAATCCATATGGCAGCGGGATTGTTAAAGGTATGGGGAAAGAAACAGGATTAAAGCCGACAGAGGGAATGCAGAAAGAAAGGATACTTGAGATGGGATGGCCTCTCTTATTCCAGCATGGGTATTCAGGAGAATTCTATAGACCGGCTCTGTCTCCAGTGGTGTTATAACTAACACTTTCTTTCCAGAGATGAATGCCAAAAAAATTACATTTGAAGAATTCCTGCCCATGATGCAGGCAGCTGCCAACAACAAGGAACAGGGTACCTTTGAAGACTTTGTTGAAGGTCTGCGTGTCTTTGACAAGGAGGGCAATGGCACAGTCATGGGTGCTGAACTCCGTCATGTACTGGCTACTCTGGGTAAGAGATTTTCATTTCTGCAAGGGACGCAGAAAAGCTAGCGTTGTTTGCAGGGCACAAGACAGAGAGGGAAGGGGTGTTACAATCAGTGCTGAGACCGGTATAGGACTACAAAGTTAGACTAGCGAGTATTCTACAGTAAATGGACTAAAAACCCAGCCTAGAGTCTAAGGCAAAAATATTTTTACTATTTCTAGGCTCAGTCTAATAGATTAAAAAAGAAAAAAAAAGACATGAGACAATGCTGTAGATTTCAGGGACAAAGCTATTTGACCAATGGCAGAGGCTTCCACGTCTTATTGAATAGTGCATACAATCTTTTTGAGCGTGTAGATGGAGCCCTTACAAGGAAAGGTGACCCACAATTGAAAAACAAAGATTTTTGAGGCTAGAAGGAACTCATGATAACTGAGCAAGAGAGCAAAGAGGATGCATGGAGGCAAGTTTAACATGATTTCTGAGAGTCTATGGAATCTGGAAACAAACCCAATTCTGTCTGTGCTTCAGGGGAGAAGATGACGGAGGAAGAAGTAGAAGAACTGCTAAAAGGACAGGAAGACTCTAATGGCTGCATCAACTATGAGGGTAGGTGTTAATAGTCAATAACCTCAGCACTCTCTTCTGCTATACATTTGGTACTTCTTTCAGAAAGTTTCATAACAGATTGTTTTTAATGGTGAAGTCCTTTATGCCAATAATCAGTGAATGAGTCAATGAGCCTTCTAGATACGTCAGTTAGACAAGGTACAATGAAAAAGGTTATTCCAAAAGGCAGCTTGTTAGCAGTGATTGCTAAGCGGTTGCACTCAACATGCTCAGCCAGAAATCAGGATATGAAAATAAAGGGTTAAAATTCAACAACGACATAAATTGCTTCTGTTTTGGCCAAGACTAAACTTGGCCCAGAGTCTCTTACTTACGTTGGAGGAGTTCTGACTGCAAGTACAGTTAACCAAAGTCAAGGCTTTGAGGCAACTCTTGATTTGGCACTTATTCAGCTGTGTCACAGTGTAGCGGGAGGAGAGTTTGACTTGCACAGCATTGAAGACTAATATAATTTTATTACAATCTATCAGCAGCTCAATCTGATTAGTACTACATTTTATTTTAAAAGAAGGAGAGCATTAGTGCCTTGCGCTCCTCAAAACTGTTTAATCTGTGAAATACCTTTAAAATAACACTATCTCACCCCACTGACTCTCTATCGAATCTGCATTATTCCGCAGCATTTGTAAAACACATCATGTCTCTTTAAATTGGATTTCACAAAATATAATACGGTATGTCCCTCTGATTTGCATGTTTTACCTTCTTTCCCTTAGGCGCTTTGTTTAGTGGCTTTCCATCTGCATGCAGCCAGCAGTAATGGGTAGTGGTTCCCAAGTGATGATAACTACCAGTCTCCTGCTATACAAATAAGGGGAGGGAGTGTTGTCCAGTGGCAGGAGAAAGGGATTGGGAGTGAGAATTGTCTCGTTCCAGTCTCAGCTCTACAACTGACTTGTGGTATGACCATGGGCAAGTCCCCTAACCTCAGTCTCAGTTTCCCAATCTGTGAAATGATTAAATATCATCACTTAACATGAAACTGCTGAGACTTAAGTAGTGACCTGTATCTTCACTGTGACATACAAGAGCTTAACATATAAAAACAGCTACTTGCGGCTTACTGTATCCTACCTCTTCTTTCAACCAACTTGTAGATTAACATGGAAGGGAGGGCAGTGAACTTTAAATACCCTTATGAATTACAGATAATAGCTCCTGAAACTAAATGAAATGGTTATTATAAAACAACTTTTCCAATGGTTATATCATCATTGGAGAGAAACATTTCCAGTTAGTACATGATTCTTCAACATTACCACAAATAACAAGACATGCTGAGATCCAAAACTAAGAAATAAAATGCATGGCATGTCAGTTTGTAAGTCTTGCTTCTAGAAGAGAAGGGATGTCATGGAATCTAACTCTTTCTTCTCTCCCTACCAGAAAAAGTCTAGACTCTGAAGACAAGAATGCACTTGAGATTTGGCTCAGTAAAATTCTTCTTCCATCCAGCATCATTAATATGGAAACCACACAGAACTGTACTATATGCACTCTACCACACCAATTCTTTTTTTAATCAGTAGGTGTCTCCCTCTCAATCATACTCATGCTTCACAAATTGAACATTTGAGGCAAGCTGGATGGAATAAATTGTGCAGGTTATCAAGCCCGATTATTTCTCTTTCCTTGTTTGCCATGAAGTAATGTATCCCCTTGAAAAATGTGACAATAAATCCCTCTGGTCAGTCTGTGGCTATAAAGTCTTTCCTTTCTACCAAGCTGTTCAAATCCCATTCACAACACTACTCAAGTCTTAATTTATTTACTCTGTATATTGTATTTCATAAAATAAAGTGTTATGAAAAAATAGTTCTCTTTGGGGGTTGGTTTGCTTCATCTGGATCAAAGTGATTTTCTCTTGGGGTTGGAAGACGGAGCAATTGGAGAGACGCTCCCCTGTATTAGCACCAAGTCACTCTCTGGAGAAGAGGAGTCATGGTTATTGTCAGAATGCCTTGAGTGGTGAATCTTTGAGCAGTTCACCAGTCTACAATAGACAGGTGCTGGCTATTGTTCCAGCCTTTCCATCCTCCCTCTCTGCCCATACACCCAAGTCTCACTCCTAGGCATGTCCAACAAGACCCAAGAAGAGACAGGAGGATAATGGAACAGTCATTTCACAAACAGAGGAGAGGTCAACAAGCAGGCCCAGAAATATCATTTAGAGAGGAAGGGAAGTGGTCCTCCGACCAGAGATCAGTAAGTGAACAGAACAAGCAATCAAAAACATATCAAGGATTGTTAATGGCCATGTATCAGTCAGATTAACTTCATATCATTTATAGTATATGGCTACATGCTCTGCACTGACAATTAGAGTAATTCAATCCGAAAGCTGCATCGCTATTGGCATGCCTCTCCCTTAAATGTAGCTCCTTTTCCTTGAGCACTCATAAAGCTCCTTTAATCCCCGACCGGAGTGTCAGCTTGTTCTATTACCGTCTGACTTAACCTTATTAAGTTACTATGTATGAAATGCCCATAATTCAAGTAATAGCAGGTGCAACAGGGAGGAGGGGGGAGTGGGAGTGACAATAATCTTTAACACACCAACCAGCTGGAGAAATGACAGGTGCCTGGTTGCTAAGTCTTCAGAAAGAACTTCTATTTAAACCCTTAACATGCAGACCAACATGAACAAATTCATCCCTGAATTATTTTTGCATGGAGACTTCAGTCAGCAGGTAATTTACTGGGCTTCCTGCATGCACCAGAGAAGAAGGACCCAGCTCACTTGTGCACATCTGATGAGTGAAAAGACCAAGTTTCTTTATTTAACTTTGCCCTAAAAAAGGCAAGGGCGGGGGCAAGAATTAGATAAATTCTGGCAAGTTATTTATAACTACAGGGTTGGGGGCCTGTCATTCCAGAGAACTGCTAGCACTAAGGGCTTCAAAAAAAAAAAATTAAAGCCCAGACATTTACACACAATTCCTTTCCTAAAAGGCCCCCTAAACTTAATTAAACCCAAAGAAATCTTAAAATCTAACTAATTTTCACCACGTATGCTGTTGGCTTAAAATAACATGAAAGAGAAGTGAAAGAAGTATTTCACTGTCTTTTTTTCCACATAGTAGCTAAATGCTTGTATGTTTGGGTTTCTAACTCCAGGGAAATATCTAATTTTTTCTTCTCTTTTTTTGAGAATTATCATCATGATTTTATTTTTTGAATTACTTTGGGCCTTATCCTGTAAATAGAAACACATGCGAGTAGTGTTACTAAGGAGCATATAAAGTTAAGCACATCCAGGGGTGCTTGAACAATTTTTACTGTGGGGGTGCTGAAAATTCTTGAACTTAACCGTAAACCCTGTATATAATGAAAACTACTTCGAGCCACGGGGTGCAGCAGAACCCCCAGTTGCAGCACCTATGAGCAAGGGTGTATGGGTTTTACCCATACTTTGATTTTGTGCATTAAAAAAAATGTCTGTTTAAAACAAAAACCTAGATTTTGAGGTCTAATCAACTTGGCAATATCTCTCTAAACATGAGTTGTAGGCAAGAAAGCAATGCCATTACTGCTCCTGTTCCACATGGAGATGGGCAGAAAGAATTTTACCAAACAGAACAAAGATTGACATAGATAACATTCAATTCGTGTAAATCAGATCAAGTCTTGAGGTTTTTTATAGAGTTGGGTTGGAAAACATTTTGGAGTCTGGATTTAGAAAATGTGTTAGACTTTTGGAGTTCGGGAAAGTCAAAATTTTGAAAATTTTCACAAACCGACAAGGCAAACAAAAAAAGTTTTTTGATTGAGTCAATCAAAATGCTTTGTTTAGACTGACCTTTTAAAAACCTCTTTTAGCAAAAGTTAACTAAATTGTAAAAACAAAAAATTTCAAATTTTAAATGAAACAATTGCATTATTAAAACTTCATGTTTTGATGAATCTCTCAATTTGAAAACATGTAAAAACGGACCAAAAACAGTTTAAGTTTTTACTGATTAACACTTTTCAGTGAAAATCGTGTTGTCAAAATATCACCAACCAGCCCTTTTACTTTATACGTTGGAAAAGGGGAAAAAATTTTGCTTGCCATTGAAATGATTTAAAGCTTGGACTGCTTATTTAAATACATTTGTAATCCCTCTATGCCAGCCCTCGCCCACCACCAAGGACTCTGAATTCTTGGGGACACGGATTATCCAATTCAAGCCTCTCACTCTTATTCCTGCACCCTGTGGACAACATAAAAACCACCACTTGCAATCGGCATTGTCAGGAGAGAGGCCAATGACTGAACAGCCACAGAGACTGAATTACCTTCTCACCCCCACCACGGTCTCTGCAGATCAAGATAAAGGCTCGTGGCTGGAACACAGGATGGAAAAGTTTGTCCTGGGTTTGCTCGTGTTGTGAGCAGAACAAGAAGCTACTTATCCTGGTAGTCTGACACCTCTCGCAACCATTAAATTCACTGTATGTTTTAAACATAATGTTGTTAATGAAATTGTTTTCCATTATTCAACATCATTGACCATTTAACTTCTGAGTACCAGAAACAAATGTCCTGTAATAGTTCAGCTGCAAAATGATGATTGCTGGTGTGCAGAGCTAAATGTAATCAGGCATTCAGACACCACAGCAATGGGTACAGTATGAAAACCTAGACAGATAGTGAGGGCTATAAAAGACTTCTAGAGAGTAGATGAAATTAGTATCACTTGACACAGGATGTACAGATCCCATTGTGACAGTTTATACCATTATGGTCACCACTTTTACAAGACTAGAATAAATTTTGTACAAAGTATGCCTCGTGACGTATCACTTGAAAATGCGTAGTCTGCTGAACATTATTGTCCTGCTAACTATGTGTATCATCATTCTATGTAAAGGTATAGGATTCTAGTGTATCACACTGCTGTAACATGCTCCAAGTTTAAGAGAAGCAGGCGCAAACCAGTTCCTTGGGAACAAAGAACAGACCAACTCCCAGCCAGGTGTTAAAGGGCCATCAGCCCACACCCCCTTCCACACTCCAACCCTCAGCCTGGAACCCTCTCCCATACCCTGAATGCCTCATTTCTGGCCGTACCCCAGAATCCGCATTCCCAGCCCAGAGCCCGTACCCCATTCTGCATCCCAACCCCCTGCCCAGCCCGCAGCCCCCTCTGACACTTCGAACCCCTTGGCCACAGCCTAGATCCTTCTCCCACACCCTGAACCCCTCATTTCTGGCCCCACCCCAGAACACACACCCCCAGCCCAGAGTCTGTACCACCACCCACACTCCTACCCCCTCAGCGCCACCCCCTAGCCCGGAGCTCACTCCTGCACCCCAAACCCCTCATCTCTGGCCCCACCCCAGAGCCCACCCCTCCCATCTGGTGCCCTCACCCCCTTCCTGCACCCCAACCTCCTGCCCCAGCCAGATGAAAATGAGCAAGTGAGGGAGGGTGGGGGAAGAGCGAGTGATGGTGGGAAGGGTGGATGGAGTGAGCAGGGCCTAAGACAAGTTGGAGGTGGGACCTCGGGGCAGGGACATTCCGTTTTGTGTGATTAGAAAGTTGGCAACCCTATGTTGCTTATATTGGCATTACAAGAACAACTTTACCAGTTTAGCTTCTCTTGCAACAGACCTACATTTTAAAATGACCAGTTCAAAACTACCCTCCTCCAGGCAGCTGATTTTAAGTGCATTCTGCTCTAGCTTTAAATCTGCATCCTTCTCCCGTCATGAAAACTGACATACAGAAATATAAGAAAGTCTTTAAATGTATAAAGAAGAAAAGATATTGCCACTATTTCGAATTTACTTACATTGTAAAATACAATTTTTCTCCTTTCTCCATGAAGTTATACTTCAGAATGAAGTCTGAAATGTTGCTGAAAATATAAGATCCTACTCCCACATTAACCTTATAAATTAATTAGCACAGTGTATATCAGATTGTACTTTATTAGAGCATTAAACTGAACTTTCTATTACCAAAAATCTATGGTTCAGGAGGACAGTATAGATTAGTTAATAAACATTTCATTGCTCTACCTAATGTAGCAATGATAGGCAACTGTAGTCCTAAATCAGACTGTTTGTTGTAAGGATATGCTCTTGCTGATCCTGTGGAAGGAATATGCACTAAGCAATGAATGAAAGATTGATAAAAGCCATAAAAATGCACTATGATATTGCCTTAGTAGCAATGTGGAGTACTACAAAGGTTGTTCACTTTGGTTAAAAAAAAAGCATAATAATTAATCATTCTAATTATTTTTAAAACAGAGGAATACATTTTTATTGGGTCTTTGAAGCTGATATATATTATTTGCAAGCAGTTTGTTTTAAGGGGTATATTCCTCCCTAGAGGAGGAACATTTAGGCCTGGTCTACACTACGTGTTTAAACCAAATTTAGCAGTGTTAAACTGATTTAACCCTGCACCCATCCAAACAATGAGGCCCTTTATATTGATATAAAGGGTTCTTTAAACCGATTTCTGTACTCCTCCCCGATGAGAGGAGTAGCGCTGAAATCGGTATTATCATGTAGGATTAGGGTTAGTGTGGCTACAAATCAACGGTATTGGCCTCCGGGCGGTATCCCACAGTGCACCACTGTGACTGCTCTGGAAAGCAATCTGAACTTGATGCACTGCAGTTAGACAGAAAGCCCCGTAAGACTTTTGAATTTCATTCCTGTTTGCCAGCGTGGAGCTGCTGATAGCACGGGTGCTGATGAGTCCCAGATCCAAAAAGACTCCAGGATTGGACCGTACAGGAGATATGCGTCTGATCTCTGTATGGGAGACAAAATCTGTTCTATCAAGGCTCCGTTTACAGGAAATGAGAAACTGCCAAAAACATTTGAAAAAATCTCCAGGGCATATAGACAGACGGCCACAGCCACAGGCTGTTGACAAAGTAACGAGTAAACCAAAAATCAAATGGACATCATGAGGAGGAGGGTACCCAGCCCACTATACCAGGTCCCCGCAGTCTCTGAAAAAGCATTTGCATTTGGCTGAGCTCCCAATCCTGAAGGTCAAAAACATATTTCCCAGATGTTTCAGGGATATGTTGTCAATTTACACCGCTTCCCACTCCCCCAAAAAAGAAAAGGAAAAAAAAACGTCTCTCACCTCTTTTCATTTCACCCTATATCTACTGCATGCTGCTGGGTAGACGGGGTGCCTGCAGCGCTGAACACCAGCATCGCCTTCCCGGTGGCAGATGATAAATATGACTGCTATCCATCGTCATCATCAGCCGTGAGTGCTCCTGTTATTCTTATTCCTGCATTCTTTATTACTTCATCACACAAATGCGGGGACACTGCCACCGGTAGCCAGGAGGGTTGTGGAGGGGTAAGCAACGGGTGGGTTGTTGCAGGAGCACCCCCTAGAATGGCATCAGCTCATCATTTCTGTGGGTCCTGGTGGCTCTGACACGGAGCGGCCTGTGCTTTTTCTCTAGTACACTTGCCCCATATTTTAGGCAGGACTGACTCTATTTTTAGACAAAACATAAAGAGAGCAATGACCCGGGAGTCATTCCATTTTTGTCCATGCACCCCCGGCCGACCTCAGCGCAGACCAACAAGGAAACCCAACAGCAGCAATGGTGTACAGAATGACTGATAACCATCATCTCATCGCCAATTTACAATGGCATGGCAGATGATGCCAATAGGATGGTAACCATCCTGCTACCTTGCAAGGCATATGAATGTTGCTGTGTAGCACTGCAGTACCCCTCCGTCAGCAGCATCCAGTACCACCATACGGTGACAGTGACAAAAGGTAAAACGGCTCAATGGTTGCCATGCTGTGGCATCTGCCAGGGCAATCAGGAAAAAAGCTCAGAAATATTTTCTGCATGTTGCTTTCACGAGAAGATGAAGTTACACATTTACCCAGAATCACCCGCACACTGTCTTTGGCTATTGGATCTCAACCCAGAATTCCAATGGGTGGGGGAGACTGCAGGAACTATGGGATAGCTACGGAATAGCTACCCACAGTGCAACACTCCGGAAATCGATGCTAGCCTCGGTACATGGACACGCACCGCTGAATTAATGTGCTTAGTGTGGCTGCATGCACTCGACTTTATACAATCTGTTTTACAAAACCGGTTTACGTAAAATCAGAATAATCCCGTAGTGCAGACATGCCCTTAGGCATGAAATTCACTAAGCAGCATTCCACTGGCAGGCAGAATGGCTCCTGAGGAGCAGAGCTTTTCTGAATTGGACCAGCTCTGCTTGCACTATGATGAGTGAAACAGAAGAAAGAGGTCATGTTTGAGGAGTGACCTAGACTGGGCAGGGAACAGCAACTCAGGAAGGCAAATTGAGGCCAAGTGGCTACTAGGCAAACAATTAATTCAGGGTGTTTAACACAGGCCGCTCAGCATGTTTATGTTTCCTATAGTTCTACCTGTCTGCTGCGATGCTTATTGCAAATGAAACTGTTTAGAGATAACACTCCACCATCCTGCTCCCTACTTTTCCCTCCCGCCCCTTTACAGCAGCAGGCACTCCCGCATGCAGTCCTTATGCTCAAGAGCTCAAGCTCCTTCTTTATGCCCCAATGAAGTGGAGTATCTCTATTTGTTCAGCTCATATGCAATTTGCAGTCTTTCAATAGGGCTCCTTAAGAGAAATGAAGAGGTTGCCAACTCTCGCAATACTGATGTTTTTCTAAAAGCCTAAGCTGCTGGACTCAAGAGATTGCACGAGAATCTCAACTTTCATTTTTTTTAAAAAAGTACATTTCTAGCTGACATGGATGGAGAGAAAAAAAATCTTAAAAATGTGAAGCGAGTGCACCTTCAAGGTTCAGAAACTGGAGGACAGAGAGCCCAGCAGTTATTTTTAAAAAACTTGTGATTTTTGAATGTTTTGGGTTGATAGTATTGCTGTTTTAAACTGGATTCATTACTAGAATGAAATAAACAACTATTGGCAGAATAACTCTTTACTAGCTACATAGTCTGCTTTTTATTATTTTGTTTTGTTTTGTTTTGAATCCTTTTGGAACTGGCAAACTTTTATGAGTTTCTTGTTCAGAGTATGTTACCATATATGCAGCTTTTTCATTTGCACAGAATGAGCCTATTAAAAACAAAACACAGAAAAAAACCGCATTTAACATAGCAGCCACTTGCACGAAGCACTGTATGGTTCCGTTAACACAAGGCAAATCACCCTCTTTAAGTGTCGTGAAAATGCATATTTCATTCACATAAAATCATGCAACTTTGAATCCACTGCATCGTGTGTTTTAAAGACACATAAAAGTAAAGAGGTAAGCTCACTCCAGATTTTAGCATGGCGGTGTTTAGCTTTCCACTAAATCTAATAATAATTTAGTTCTCATTCACCCTGCAGTGAGCCCATCTGGGGACAGCAGATACACCCACCACAACACAGGGAGAGGACACACAGCATTGGCTGGGAGGGTTGGTTTTAGAGCATCACTGAAAAACTCCAACAAAACAGGACCCTTTCAAGCGCAAACTGAACAAGAAAACTCCACCCAACCTATAATTAAAATAAAGAGTAGTTTATTTCTTTTCTTTGAGAACTGGCTCCAATAAAGTTTCAATACTGGGCTCTGTCCCAGTCTCAACACTCAGAGTTCACAGGAGATCTGCCTTCTCTCAGCTAGTTAACTCCCATCTTCTCAATCTCTTCTCCGCCACCAACTACACTCTTATAGGGCAGATATTCTCTCTACTGCCTTCTGAGTGTGTCTGCACAAAGAACAGACAGTTGGATCCCTTTTCAGGTTAAAAGGGATTAACTGTTTCCTGCCAGCATAGGGAGGGTTTCTTCATCCTGTCACATGCCCCAAAGTAGATACCATTCACGCAGACTGACTTCTGAATGTCAAGGGACAATATATGCACTGTGTGCAGTATATTAATATATCACTCTCAGGGACCAGGTGTGAGGAAATCAAGTCTGGGCACATTCCCCTGGCTCCTCTGAATTATTAGACTGCATAGCTCTATCAAATCAAAGAAACAAAGAGGTTTCCTTGAATAACTCATTGACCTTTTCCATCTTTCCAAACATTGACCCTCCAGATTGAAAAAAAAATAATTCCTTCCTGATCAAACAATCAGTGTTTGGCTCTTTGTGGAAGCAAAAAAACAAATGGAGCTGTTTGGGGTTATTTGGTATAGCATGGGCTGATAGTCAAAGATGTCTCAAAAATGTTCTCCACCCTACAAATGAGATTTTTTTTAAAACTAGTGAGTTATTTAATAAGCAATGGTCTCATACTAAAGTTTCCAAGGTGTAATACATATAAATATATAGACAGCTAATATTTGTTTTAGAAAAGAAAACCTGAATATCTTTTACTTACTTTGATGAGATTTTTTTTTTCTGCTCCATAGTTTCTTCAAGTTCATATGCCATCTTTTGTGTTGGGGATTGATTTGGTAATAGTATCTCTTGCATTTCCTAGATGAGATTTAAAAACTTTAATTCTTGTGGGCCAGATCATGCGGGGCCAGAATGCAGCCACACAAAGAAGGAAAGAGACCTCTCTTTCACTAGCCTGGGTGACCTGCCTGGATCTTGAGTTCAGGTGTGCATGGAAAGCAGGGTCTATGGCACAGCAAACTCCTTATGCAAACCCCAATCACAGCTGATTGTTTAATACTATAACAGGGGGGAGTGGTTTGATCACTAGCCTGCTAAACCCAGGTTTGTGAGTTCAATCCTTGAGGGGGCCATTTAGGGATCTGGGGCAAAAATCTGCCTGGGTGTTGGTCCTGCTTTGAGCAGCAGTGTGGACAAAATGACCTTCTGAGGTTCCTTCCAACCCTGATATTCTATGAACAGTAAAACAAGGGTTCTAACACATTTTAACTTCTTCAGCCAAACACCTGTAAACACAAGACGATCCAACCAATACAAACTCCTAAAAGCAAGAAAAAGCCCAGTTAAGGACTCCTGCATCCTCAATACACATTCATCACATTCATTTGTCCAAATCAATGACAGATTCTACCGCTCCACTTCTACAAAGTTTTATACAGTTTCATGTGTGACATCCTCTCCGAAAGAATGACTGTGGCCTAGCGAAGAGATCACTACGCTGGAATTCAGAAGACCTGTGTTGTATTCTTGGCTCTGCTACTAGCTTGCTGGGTGAAGACGCTTCACCTTTCTGTGCCTCAGTTTCCCGATCTGTAAAGTGGGGATTATGACACTGGCCTCCTTTGCATAGTACTTTGTGATCTGCACATGAAAATGGCTATATCACCGCTAGGTATTCTTACTGTAAGGATATGATCTTCCTCTTTGTATAGTGAATTTAGTGCTGACAAAAGGCAGCTTGATAGCTCTGATAAATCAAGTCCTGTTTATCTACAGGGCAGCAGCAGAGCAAATTTTCTACACACACCATTTTGCCAGCCTGCCTTCGCCATGATCTGGGGGCAGGGATTCTACTTCAGGACTAGTTCAGTCTCCATGGCCAGTGTAGCCATTGGGTTCACTGGTGAATCTGACAATCAGTGCAAAGCATGATGGTGAGTTTGTGACATGAGAGCTGGAATTGAGACCCCCTAAACTCATTTCATAGGGGACACCAAACATCCATTCAGCAGGAACATCTTTTATTCCCAACTAAATGAGGCTGGATTTAAACTGGTGATCTACAGATGAAAGCCTGTGAAGCTCATTAGAAAGACCCTGAGGAATTTAAACCTCTAGTAAATGCTTCTTTAAGAGGGGGAAAGATGTTGAATAGATATATTCCACATACAAAAATGACTTTGTTAAAAGAAAAATAGGTTACCAAAAAAAAATCAAGAATTCACTTAGGAGATGCCAGAATTAGGCTCGTAACACATGCAGAAGGAAAAGAGTGTGAATAATCATTTTAATGTTAATTTATAATTTGGAAGTGAACCAGACAACTGATACAGCTTTCCTTCAAAAACACTAAATAGAAAATGAACCTACTATGCATGAAACGCCAGTGTCAAAATTATTTGACTAGTGACTCTTCAAAACATTAGTGTGACTTCCCACGTTTCTCTGGCATTTCCAGATCAATTCTGCCTAGTTTCAAAATAAAAGTGTTTTTTCTAACTTCTACCCCTGCAAAAATCAAGCTTAGCTATGAACATCAGCACCTGCGTTCTTTCCACTCTTGCATTGCTGATACAATAAAGATTGGGCAGTCAGAAGTCCATGCATCATCAACAGATTTGTTTATTAATCAAAATACAAAACGTCACTGTGATGCTTCCCAGGACACCCAGGGTTGTGGGGCACCTGGCTACTACTTACCCTTAGTGTGAGTGAGCTGTGTCCATGACTGCTTGGGATCAGCTCCCTGACACCACCAGCTACTGGCAACCCAAGCATTCCCCTCCAGGCCTTGCTCTCTTTTCAAGTTAGCAGTAGGCACACTTGCCCCAACCCCAAATCCTCCAGGTGGCATCCAGACCCTTATCTACTCAGAATTAGCAGGCCTGCTGTTCTTAAAGGAAGAATACACCGGAGCTTAGTATTTCACTCAGAATCCAGCTCCACTTAACACACAGCACTTATTTGTTTTCTCTATAAATAAATCTAAGTTTATTTAACAAAAAACAGAGATTCACAGAATAGCAAGCAGAAATACTGGAAACAACGGGTACATATAAAGCAAAGTCATAATATGCATTCTAGAGCGTAAACTCCACTAACATGCTCTTTTGTGTAGTAAGATACTGCTTACCTCAAAGTTCTTCTTGCAATATTTTTCCATCCAGGATATCTGAGACCCTTCTCTCATCAGGCCAAGTTTGCCAGTAGCCTGCCTCCTCCGATGAATATTATCTGGGGGGCAGAAGAATCCAGAGTTTAAGCTCTAGAAATTCACTGTCTTTCTCCCAAACAGGGTAGCCTCTGATGGGTTTTTTTTTTAATTGATTAGCATTTTGCTCAGACAGTAAATGGTGTCCATTATGAACCACACAGTCCTTAGTTTGCAAATGACCAGTCAGAGAGAGATAAGTGTCTCTTCCCCTCTGCCTGACAGCAGTATATGGACCACCTTTTGGTAACCTGCCTGATTTACAGACCTATAGAACATCATTTTTAGTGTATACATATAACTCTTCACATATTTTCCATACATACATCTCTCCATGATTATGGGAACCAGAGTGACACAGGTTTGCATTAGAGACCTTACATGACACTCTTTGGCAAAATAGTATGTTGATCCCAGACTCAGGGAATCCCTGTAACTCTAGCAGAAAGAGGTCCCTGGGTCCCAGTCACTCACTCTCCCAGAGCTGTCTTGGCTCTGCAGTAGTAACAGGAAGGAAAGCGTACTTCATTCTCAAAAGTAAGCAGATACAAGGTTGAATACACACATGGCGCAGATTTGTTGAGTAAGAAGGTGCCATATTTATAGTGTTCATTTTAAAAGCACAACCATATTTTAAATGTTCTGAAATATAAAGCTCAGATATTAATGGCTGCATTGTTTTAGTTATGTGTCTTGCTGTATTCCGAAAACACTTTTGTAGCTTGTTACTTGTCATTCTCCAATGAAGCATACTTATAAATAGGGTTCAATGTGTGGCTGATTCATCTAGAACAGGGGTGGGCAAACTACGGCCCCCAGGCTGGATTCGTCCTGCCAGCCATTTTAATCCAACCCTCAAACTCCTGCTGGGGAGCGGAAGCAGCAGCATGGCCCCCCTCTGGCTCCTGTGCATGGGGCAGCCAGGGGGCTGCGCTCTGCACCGTGTCCCAAGCGCTGCCCCAGCAGCTCCCATTGGCCGGGAACCACAGCCAGTGGGAGCTGCAGGGGTGGGTGCCTACAGGGGGGGCAGCACGCAAAGCCGCCTGGCTGTGCCTCCACATAGGAGCCAGAGAAGAGCCATGCCACTGCTTTCAGGAGCCACTTGAGGTAAGCACTGCCTGGAGCCTGCACCCCTGAGCATCCCCCTGCACTCCAACCCCTTGCCCCAGCCCTGATCCCCCTCCTGCCCTCTAAAACCCTCGATTCCAATCCCTAGCACCCTCCTGCACTCCAAGCCTCTCATCCCCAGCCACACCCCAGAGTCTGCACCCCAACCCCCTTGCCCCAGCCCTAATCTCCCTCCTGTCCTTCAAACCCCTTGGTCCCAGCTCAGAGAACCCTCCTACACCCCAATCTACTCATCCCCAGCCCCACCTCAGAGCCCTCACCCCTTGCTGCACCCCAACCCCAATTTTGTGAGCACTCATGGCCCACCATACAATTTCTATTCCTAGATGTGGCCCTCAGGCCAAAAAGTTTGCCCTTCCCTGATCTAGAACTTTAGAATTGGTGAAAATGTCTGATCAAGAGACACTTCATTAAAACTCTGATTTCTTCTTAGCTATGCTTGGGAAACACCCATTCTTTTTCTGCATTATTGTATGGGAAAGTGAACACAAGCCTGGCAAACTTCAGACATAGATTAAACTTGCTTCTCTGAGTACTATGTATAACAAATTCTCTCTCAAGATGAAAACACAATACATTTAGTCTGTATGTGATAACATCTCCACTGGCAATCTTTACTCTAAGGCTGCCTCGTCTTGAGCTTTGGCAGAAGTGTCTTTGATATCATTTACTTGATAACTCACAAATTCCTGCTCCAAACCAATAATACCACATGTCAAAATATCGGTTGCTTTTGTTGGTCAAAAGGTTCTACAGCTTCCTGTGGTACATATATCTCTGCTTTTCTAAGATACTGAACACCTTTGCATGCTTCTGAACTGCATCCTGGACTGGCAGCACCTTTAGAATACCATACTCCAGCAAACTGCTCAGGAAAAATCCCTCTCATCTCCCAGAAAGAAAGAGAGAGAGAGATCACCTGTCTCTATCATTTTGATGCCAGCTCTAGCAAGTTAGCATCTGGGTTTTTCTTGAAAGAAGGAAACACATGAGCTTTAGGCAATCTACTAAGAAGCAAAGCCACTAGGTCCATCATATCATCAGAGATGAATAACTGGAACTTCCCTTTGCAGCAAGAGATTGAACTTTTTTTTTTTTAAAGCAAGGAAAGATGCATAAAAAAAAAGCACAACATAGTCTAGTCATCATGTTCTCAAAGTGTCACATAAATCTTTGCAGTCTGGCTTTGTTGGCTCTATCACCATCAAATGTTGATAAAGTACAGGAATGCAGTACATCAGTGTAAAGAATGAGTCAAGTCAAATATGTTGCCAGCTCAAGCCATCTGACAGTACTGATTACTTCAGCATGGGTTGGTGCACAGAATCTACTTACAGAATTCAGCATAGAAATCCTCCTATGGAGTAATCACACCAGAAGAATACATCTATGAGCATCTCCTCCACATCACATTTCTTAATTTGGATACAGAAGGTAGATGGAGCTTGCAGCTGCGCTGCCCCAGGAACTCACAGCCCCACTGCCCAGAGCATTCTTTCTAAGCAAGCACCTTTATTCTCAAGATAAAAGCATTACAGAGAAAACATGTACAAAAGTTCCTATGCACTGCTAAAAGCTTAGCACAGATCATCCTTCAGTCTTAGGGGGCCTGAATAGGCCAAAGTCTTTCTAAACTTTCTACAAGGTTTGGAGCTCTTAGACAGAAGGTCCTGTCCATTTGCTGGATCAGAAAGAAGGCCCTGAGCCAGTTTAAACCTAAATTTTTATATCAAAAGCCCTTTCTTTGTCTGTTGTTTTCTGGAAAAAACAGTTTGAACCAGTATACGCAAGCCCACAGGAGGTAGTACTTCTCTGACAGAGTTTATAATGATTCCTCTTAATCACTTTACTGGTTTTAGTTCCTGGTAGAGCTGTGGCAACCCTCCACCCTTGGAGTTATTCGTACTATAGATAGATAATCTAGATAACAGATAATCTATTCCTACATTTAACACAAAATGGTCCCACGGATATTGCATGCAGTTGCAATATCTGTCACAGTTGTGTCTACGCTGGGGGTTTTACCTGCACAGCTGTGCCAGCAAGGGCATGTGATTTTTTCACATCCCTAGCTATATCAGCAAAACTTCGTAGTGTCGACCAGGTCATAGACTTGCAAATGCAATGAATGCACAGACTTCCTAGGAGCTCTAGCCTCTGGGGGCATTCCTGAAAGTGGACAGGGTGGAGATGGGCCAAAGGTGACAGAGGGAACTGCTCTGAACTGGCAAGGGGTGTGGCAGGTTTGGAGTAACACCTTGGCTATTGTGTCTCAGCAAAGCCCCATATGGCCACAGCAGCAGGGTCACAATTTAGAGCACCCTCAGGGCTACCCTAAGCTGCAGTGGAGCCCATATCTGCAGTCCCTGACTAACTCTGAAGAAAGAAAAGGCAAACTGCCTGGCTTCCATGCCTGTCCTGGTGCAAGTATAAATCCTTTTCTGGCTCAGAGTGTGCAATGATGCCAAATGGCAATATCCACAAAAGTCACATGCCTCAGAGTGTATAGTCAGCTAGTGATTACCTGGAGTATTCTCATGCAAGTTGGAAGCCTCCCTCTCTCTGCCTGATTCAGAAACATACCTTCCAGGTGAATGCCTTAATCACAGGCTATACAGTCACTCACTTCCCTTTTGGCCCAATGAATATTTAAATATTTGTACAAAGCAGAATAACTTCAACAAGAGAGATTGAGAAACCCTCCTTCTCTAGAATAGCCAATAGCCTGGTGGTTAAACCACTCACCCAGGAAGGAAAACAATCCAAGTCCAAGTCTCTACTTCAGAGTAGGGATTCCAATCTGAAGCAAGTACCCTAACCACTGGGCTAAAGGTTATGCCTCCACACACACGTGCAGTTTACTGGCCCAAAATGGACTTTTTCAGTTTTGCTGACAAATTCCAAACATTTCTGGAACTGAGATAAATACTTCCCTGATTTTTCAGGTTGCTGGGCAAAAAGACAACAACAAAACCCAGAATTATTTGCCAAACTCTAATTTTAATGATTGAGGGGGAGAACCCACCCTTATGGCTGTGTGAGCAGGCACCACTCTCAACTACACCTCATCGTTCCTCATGGTCTTGCCAGTGCACTGCCCTCAGCATCCGCACAGGTTCTTCCAACTACCCAGCTCAGTTTATTTCAAACAAAATATTCCTTTTGTAGGGTTTGATTTATTAAGGTTTTTGTTTGTTTTTAAACACAACATACAAAGCACTTCTTTCAGTATCTCACATTCACTCCAGGTCCATATAAGAACCCTGGTATGCCCCATAAGCTGGGTGGTACTTCAGGCCAGCTGGAAAGCCTCTGTCAGCTTTTCCTCCAGTTAGGCTCTTTCCATAATCAAGGTCTTTATCTTTTGGTTCAGAAGGCTTAGCCAGGAGACCCACCTCCTGTTGGTATCTCCCTTGCTGTGATATGCAGACGAGGCAGCTGTCATAACTAGATGGGTAAGGGTTAATGTTTCTTTTACCTGAAAAGGGTGAACAAAGGGAACCAAACACCTGACCAGAGGACCAATCAGAAAACTGGATTTTTAAAAGTCAGGGAGGAAATTGGGGACTCTGTGTCTTTTGTTTCTCCTGGCTATGGTGAGAACATCTTTCTTTCTACCTCCAAGCTTCTTTCTACTCTTCTGTTACCAAGTGTGAGTACAAAAGGAAAGCAATAGGTTGATATTGTAAGTTGTATTTACATGTGTGTAATTGCTGGACTGGTTTAAATTGGCTATTTTTTGAATCAGACTGTTTATTCATATTTTCTTATAAGCAATATCCCTGTTATGATCTCTTATGCAGTGTTTAGTTTATAGTCTATGTAATTTCTTCTTTTTATATAAGTTTTCTTTTAAGACTTGGTTGAGTTTCTCTCTGGTAGATTAAGGTACAGGGGGGGATTCTTTTGTGTGGATCTACGGAGGTGGCTCGGCAGCACCAGAGAGTGGTGGGAGGAAAGAGGTAGGATTATCTCTGTTCCTTGTGTTTGAGTTTGTCTCTTTGTGGAAGAAGGAGAACAGGTTTTCTTGGTATTTGATGTAAAAAGATTACATCAACTCCCTCAGGTTGCCAGAAGAAACTGCGTGAAGAGGGAGGGGAAGGGAAGGGAGGTATTTCCTTGCCGGTAAGACTCAGACCTGGGTCTTGGGGGCTCTCTCCAGCGGAGGTTTGGGGAGATCAGAAAGGGGTCCCCAAGGAAAGATTTGGGGAACCGGGCTTTGGAGCCATTAATCCTAACTCGGTGCAGCGATATCAGATCCAAGCTGGTAGAAAGCTTGGGGGAGTTCATGCTAAGCCCCCAGATTTTGGACTCTAAGGTCCAGATTTGGGACAGAGGCTTTATCACAGCAGCATATATGCTCATCTCTTTTCCAGAACTCATCCCAATTGGCTGAGAGAGAGGAGGGGCTGCCCCATCAACTTGGCAAGGCTCCTAGTCCTGATCCCTTAAAGAAACAGTAATGTTTTCCCCCCCTAAACATTACTTATTCCTGGGACCATTTCCTCTCTACTAATATCTTTTATTTCCTAAGATCTTGCATTAATAATATCTTCCAAAATCTTAAAGGGCCACACCATGGGGCAGAGTGGGCTGGCCCCTAGACCCCATTGCCCTTCAGGGGACAGACTACCCTGCCACAGGCTGTCAAATGAGTGTAAATAATGCAACGATGTCACAAAAGTTTTCATGAGAAACTAAAACTGTTGCCAAAGTCAAAGAACTTTTAACAAAAACAACAAAATCATGTTTTAAAAAGGCATTTTTTTGCCAAAAATAAGTTTAGGATGAAAAATTTCAACCAGCTTTGCTCATATCTCTTTTTGCTGTTGTCGATGGCCAGAGTTTGGCTGATAGGAGCCAGGTTTAGGATATTAGCATTGCTTTCCCCCCAGAGCTGACCCTTGTCCATCTGTGCTAAATACTTCTCAGAGGAGTCTATTGTATGTGCTGCCCCTTGAGAGGCATGGAGATCCACTCACACAGGTCCCTGTCCTTTACGCTTCCCCTTCAATCTTGTAGGATACCACACAGGATCACTCTCATCTTAAAGAGACAGTATCCATTTTCATATTGCAAGTGGTGTTCTAGTAAAGGTGCTTCTGATTGCACCTTAGAAAGTATATTTCTTAACCATCAACATGCCCTGTTGATAGAAGGGGAAAAAAGATACATTCCTTGGGAGATGCAAGATTTGTGTTAGGTGTAATAATATGGATGCATATTCCTGTGCTGCCATCTTGTGGTTTAGTGTGTTAGAAGCAGCTTATTAAAGAAGCAACTGATGAGAAGTTTGACACTGCTTGTGTTAAAAAAATATTACACTTAGCTTTAGCATATGGCAGGCCACACAAACAGTTCAACTATGAAAAATCTTCCACCCTATCACTGAATATCTCAGTGTAACAATGTCTTTGTCCTACAGATACATTCACGTTTAAAGGTAATTCTCTGCTCCCTGCACTGGTTGCCACTAGCCTACTAGACTCTCTAACTTTTGTACTTTTGTGACCCCTTTCACATAGCAAGCCGCTGAGTGCGACCCCTCCCTCCTTATAAATGAAAAACACTTTTTAATATATTTAACACCATTATAAATGCTGAAGGCAAAGCGAGGTTTGAGGTGGAGGCTGACAGCTCACAACTCGCCATGTAATAACCTCATAACCCCCTGAGGGGTCCTGACCCCCAGTTTAAGAACCCCTGGACTAGATGAAATTAAGGGTCAGATCATCAAGAGTGCTGAGCACGTAAAACTTCCATTGACATCAAAGGGAGCTGTGGCTGCTCGGCACTTCTGAAAATCATGCCTTAAAGATAATGATCACTAGCCACAAAAGCATAAGAGGCCTAAATTCAAGTTGCCTTAAAAACTACACAGGGAAAAGGGGTGGTAGGAAGGATGGTCTTTGAGTTAAGGAGATATTGGAGATTTGGGTTCACTTCACACAAGTGTTCAGTGTGACCTTTGGCAAGTTACTTAATCTCTCTGTGCCTCATTTCCCAGCACTGGGGCTCCCTGCAAAGCTCAATTCCAGGGCCCCCAGAGGACTGGGAGGAAGATGGGGACAGTAGAGGAGCAGGGAGAGGCCCAAGGAAGTAGGTGGTGACTGTCCCAGAGCCTGTCCCATCCCTGGCTTCCCCTGCCTGTGTCTGATTCCTGCTCCCAGCTGGGAGCTCCACTTTCTGGGCAGCCTGACAGCCTACTCAGCTCTGGCTTTGCCCCAAGATCCACCCCTGACTGCTCCCCGCAACTCTGGCCCCTGTGCTCCCCTGTCCAGTCTCAGTCTGCAGTGTCGTGGCATTGATCCACCTGTGCATACCCCCTCACCTTCCTATCTGGGCCCACCACTGGCACCTACCGGCTCGGGGGATGCTGTGTGGGCAAAGGAAATACAAGGCCCAGATCTGCCAGTGAGTGCCTTCCATTTGCCCCGCTGAGCATCACCTGTTACTTCTTGCTCTCCACTGAGGGCTCTGCTGTAAAGGCAGCTTAGCTACCTGGCTCTGGCTGGCCGTAGACTCTAAGCATCCCTAGGCCCTGTGGCCCTTTCCCTCCCGGCTGCAGAGCATCCTCTGAGCTGGCATGCAGGGAGGGCACTCAGAGCCAGGTCAGCATGGGAACACTGCGGACAGGACTAGGCATCAGAGAACATGGGTGCCGTAGTGAGGGGAGCCCAGAGTGGAGTTGGAGCCAGGTAGGAGGGCTGGTCTTACAGCAGAGCCCCCAGAAGGGAGCAGGACAAAGCAGCTCACACCTGGTGGGCCAAACAAAGGCCTTGCAGGCCAGATCTGGCTTCAGGGGGCCTTCTTGCTGCAGGTGCCACCATTGTCAGTTCCCCTATTTGTTAATTGGGAACAAAGATACTTCCTTTGTCAATCTCATGTATTTACAGTGTAAGCTCTTCAAGACAGGAGTGACTCTTACCATGTGTATGTACACAGCCTAACACAACTAGGCCCTGATCTTGGCTGGGGCCTCTAGACTTGCAATGAAAATTCAGTACTGCCAACCCCAAGAGTTCAAAAAATTGTGAGTCAGGTATGACACTTGATTGAAAATCATGCAATTCTGGGAAAAAAAACCAACACTTTTCTTCATCTTCTTGTTTGAGCCTTAGTGATCATGTTTTTAAATTTTTTATTTCTTTTCAAATGAAAGCTCAGATTCTAATGTAATCTAATGATACCAGGAGCTGGGGCCTGGAGAAAATCACCACATATTATGAGACTCGTGATAAAATCATGAAAGTTGGCATCACTACAAATTATTATTATTAACATTTATCATCACTGTCTTATGAAAATTTATCGGCAAACATTCAGCTCTGGTGATTGATGTATATCAGTTTACGTTTCTAAGAGCTAGAAGCTTACTCTTTTTAATGAAAGGCGTATTTCAAAATTCCCCAAAACAGGATCCCAGTGGTTGCCTCTGGTAGAATTAAACATAAAATTACAGATCAGCAGCTATACAGCACCCTTGTATTCTGAGTTCACTGTGCAAGCACAGGCAAAGAGAACAAAGACAGTGCAACATTCAGCCATTATGCCATCTTCTACAGTAACTCCGCATTTAACGTTGTCCCACTTAATATTGTTTCAATGTTACGTCCCTGCTCAATTAGGGAACATGCTTGTTTAAGGTTGTGTAATGCTCCCTCATAACATCGTTTGACTGCCTGCTTGTAAGATTCCGTGGAAGAGCAGCAACTTTACAGGGGAGCATTGCACAAGTTCCACTTCTCCGCCTCCTCCCCCACCCTCCCAGTGCTTCCCCAGGGAACAGCTGTTTGGCAGCTGTTTGGCAACTCTTAGGACTTTCAGGGAGGGAAGGGCAGGATCGGGGAAGCGCCCTGTCTCTGCTCCTCCCCCTCCCTCCCAGAAAATCCTAACCACCGCTAAACAGCTGTTTGGTGGCGCTTAGGATTTTCTGGGAGGAAGGGGGAGGAGTGGAGACGCAAGGCTTCCCTGTTCCTCTCCCTCCCAGCACTTCGCGTTTAGGACTTTCTGGGAGGGAGGGGCAGGAGCGGGGAAACGCTGCGTCTTCGCTCCTCCCCTGCCCTCCCAGAAAGTCCTAAGTACCATCAAACAGCTGTCTGGCAGTGCTTAGGACTTTGAGGGGGAGGGATGTGGCATGCTCCAGAGAGGAGGTGGAGTGGGGGCAGGGAAGAGGTGGGCCTCAAGTGGAGCGGGGACAAGAAGAGGTGGGCTTGGAGCATTCTCTGCAAAATCTGAGCCTGTTCTCCTGGGAAGCTGCCACTGCTGCTGCAAAGGGGTAAGCCGGGGGCCTTTTGTCTGCACCCCCCCGAAATTTCCTTGGAACCTATCTCCCCCACCCCCATTTACATTAAATCTTATGGGACAATTGGATTCATTTTACATTGTTTCACTTAAAGTTGCATTTTTCAGGAACATAACTACAACAGTAAGTGAGGAGTTACTGTACTTATTCTGTCTTCTCTCATCAAGCATTTCCTGAAAGTATCATTTTCTCAGTTCCTAGACATTAGCCTTTACATCAGGGGTCTCAAAGTCCTGGCCCATCGGCCATCTGCGGCCCGAGAACCTCTCCATTGCGGCCCGCGGAAACTTTTTAAAAAGTTCTTTCATCCGGCCCTGGTGGCCAGGGACTGCATGAAGCCAAGGGAGTGAGAGAAAAGGGTAGAAAATGGGCTGGGAGGTGGCATGACTTGTGAGGCTCCAATGACAGTGCGAGGGGGCACGCTGCCTCTGTTCCTGCTCTGGGCCAATGAGAGCTCTGGGGGATGGTGCCTCCACAGAGGCAATGTGCCTGGTTCCTGCAGATGAGATAAGGTGAAGAGAAGACGAAAGGGAAGAGGTTCTTTCTAACTCTTGGCACTGCAGATCTGTGTAAGGAAATGGGGCCCTTTATTTACTTTTTTACCTACTGTCCCATGTAATATTGGTAGGCTGTGTAGGAGAGGCCATCTCAGCAGGATCACCAGGAAGCACTGAACTTGATGGGAGCATAATCCCAGACACACAGGGAGCGTTAGAACGACATATTGCCCCATCTCTTTAGAGTAGTAGCCATGCTCCTCACCCCCTGCATCCGACCAGTGGGCAGACCATGACTGTGCCTCCTCTTCAGCCCCTCTTGTGCCCAAGGAGGCCCAGCCCAGCAAGGTCCTGATGTCAGCAGAGCATGGGAAGGTGGACCGAACAGAACTATCTGATGCACACTTTGCTGCAGTCCCGAAGGTTTCAACTGCTCAGTCACTGAGGCCAACTATCAACAAACTAACAGAACTAAAGCATTGCCAGGTGTCTGGCAAACACTAAAAACTCTCTGGCAGGCGATGAAATTTCTAAGAAATTCAAAATAAAGAATACAATATAAACTTTTTATTTTCTGAACACCATCTTCGGTGACATTATTGGCCCGCTGGGAGGATTTGAGGTCTGGCACTGGCCCTGAAGTAAATTGAGTTTGAAACCCCTGCTTTATACAATTGTGTAACATCCTCACTAGGAAACTATTTATCGTAACACTGATTCATGGGCGGCAGAAAATGCCTTAGTGTGAGACTTAAAGAGCTCAATCTGTTTAATTTATCAAAAAAAAAAAAAAGAAGGATCAAGAGATGACTTGACTGTGGCGTGTAATCTCATAATACCAGGAACTGAGGCTTTGGGAAAATCTCCAAATATCACAAGCTTGTGATTTAATTGTGAGAGATGGCAACTCTGCAAATTAATTAATAATAATCATCTTCATTAAGATTAATTGGAAAACTTTCAGCTCTAGTGATTGATGCATATCAGTTTATATTAGAACAATGAAAAACAAGGGGGAAGGAATGCACCCAAAACCAGGGAAATAACAGATTAAAGAATATTTAGATAAGTTGGATGTATTCAGTTTGGCAGTGCCTGATGAAATTCATCCAAGGGTACTTAAGGAACTAGCTGAAGCAATCTCGGAACCATTAGCAATTATCTTTGAAAACTCCTGGAGGATGGGTGAAAACTGCAGAAGGGCAAACATTGTAATTGTCTTTAAAAAGGGGAACAAAGAGGACTGGGGGAATCATAGACCAGTCAGTCTGACTTTGATACCTGGAAAAATATCAAAACAAATTATTAAATAATCACATATTGTAATCACATGGAGGATAATAGCGTTATAAGGAATAGCCAGCATGGATTTGTCAAGAACAAATCATGCCACACTAACCTAATTTCCTTTCTTTGACAGAGTTACTGGCCTAGTGGATAAGAAGAAGCAGTAGATATGATCTATCTAGGCTTTTGGCACAGTCCCACAGGATATTCTCATAAGCAAACTAGGGAAGTGTGATCTAGATGCAATTACTACAAGGCGGGTGCACAACTCGTTGAAAGACCATACTCAAAGAATAGTTGTCAGTGGTTCACTGCCAAACTTGGAGGGCATGTACAGTGGAGTCCCACAGGGGTCTGTTCTGGGTCTAGTATACTATTCAGGATTTTCATAAATGACTTGGATAATGGAGTGGAGAGTATATGTATAAAATTTGCAGATAACACCAAGCTGGGAAGGGTTGCAAGCACCTTGAAGGACAGGATTAGAATTCAAAATGTCCTTGACAAATTAGAGAATTTGTCTGAATTCAACAACATGAAATTCAATAAAAACAAGTGCAAGGAAGGAAGGAAAAATCAACTGAACTCCCAAAAGAGGAATAACTGACTAGGTGGTAGTAAAGCTAAACAGGATCTGGGGGGTTATTCTGGGTCACAAATTGAATATGAGTCAACGTTGTGATGCAGCTATGAAAAAGGCTAATGTTATTCTTGAGTGTATTAACAGGAGTGTTATATGTAAAACATGGGAAGTAATTGTCCTACTCTCCTCAATGCGGATGAGACCTCAGCTGGAATACTGTGTCCAGTTCTGGGTGCTGCATTTCAGGACAGATGTGGACAAATTGGAGATAATCCAGTGAAGAGCAACAGAAATGATAAAAGGTTTAGAAATCCTGACCTATGAGGAAAGGTTAAAAAACTGGACTTCTTTAGTCTTGAGAAAAGAAGACTAAGGGGGCACCTGGTAACAGTCTTCAAATATGTTAAGAGCTGTTATAGAGAGGAAAGTGATCAATTGCTCTCCATGACCACTAAAGGTAGGACAAGAAGGAATGGGATTAATCTGAAGCAATGGAGATTTAAGTTAGATATTAAAAAAAGAACTTTCTAACTATAAGGTTAGTTAAATTCTGGAACAGGCTTCCGAGGGAGGTTGTGGAATCTCCATCACTGGAAGCTTTTAAAAACATGTTAGAGAAACACCTGTCAAGGATGGTTGAGGTTTATTTGGCCCTACCTTGCCTTAGCACAGGGGGCTTTTCGACATTTCAAGGTCCCTTCCAGATGCTTATTTCTTTTAACTGAAAGATGCAATTCTTCTTTACGTTTTTAAATTCCTCAAAACAGGGCCCCAAGAGCAGAGTCTGGTAGGTATTCTTTATCTGAGGAATAAATGTAAAGTTATGGCTCCGCAAAGTTACAGAACTTTTGTACTCTAATTGCCTGAAATAATATATTTCAGGTTAACTTAAAATAAAAAACCCTCCCATCTGACGCTTGTCCTCGCTTTTCTTCTCACCTTTGTGTGTCTCGCCTTCTGTGTCTCTCCTCCTTTTGTCATTCCTTCTCAGTTTAACAATGTAAAGTTTAAAAATATTTACATTACAAAAACATACAGATGTTTCATTATAAGCCTATTATAGGCTTAGATGTACTAGAAAGGATTTGAAGTTACAAAAGCCTGCAGTGCACTTGATTACATGGATCCCTATTGTGCCAGAGGCTTTGGTAAGTAGAAATCTTTTATTCTTCAGGAGTAATTGTTAGAAGGAATACCTCTAAATATTTTGGTTTTTTTATATTGCAACAGATTTGGAGACACATAACCAGGAAAGAGGCATAAGCTTATTTAACAGAGAAGCTTTTAGTGAGTCAATTAACATACGTTCCAGCTCCATTTCTGGAATTTTAATGTGGTCCAAGGAGACATTATAATGAAATACATTTATAAACCACCTGTCAAGGAGCATCTCTATGTGCACACAATAAAATAAGTACAATGCACATGGGGCCTGGTTTTCAACAGAGCTCACCACTTAATAGCTCCCATTTGGGCACTTGAATGAAGACACCAGATTTCCAGAAATGCTCAGCTCAAACATCAGAAATAACAAGCCAACAAGCCCCAAGAGATCACCAACCAGAGCTAAAGGGTCAGGCAGTAAGGCGAATCCAAGAGCTCTTGGCAAACCTTTCAACAGACAAAATGGAATAATTCTCAATTAGTACAAAGAATGGGGAAGGAAATGAGATGCATCTGTGTTTGCATACTGCACACTCTGGCAGGGAAGTGCTGTGTGTTGGACTGTATTTTTTCTGTGTGTATTGTGGCTCTCTGTGTGCCTGCTGCCCATTCTGGCAAGGAGGTGTCATGGCACAGTGCGGGGATGTATATACGTTTGCATGACACACTGGCAAGGAGCTGTGCGTGGCTGTGTGTGCTGCATACTCTGACAAGGTGTGCGTAGTGTATATTGTTGCTCACTGTGTCTGCTTCCAACTCAGGTACTGAGATATGTGGCTGTGTGTGCTTGTCATAAACAGATGGTAAAGGGTTAATGCCTCTTTTACCTGTAAAGGGTTAAGAAGTTCACCTAGCCTAGCTAACACCTGACCAGAGGAACCAATGGGGGAACAAGATGTTTCAAAAGGAAGGAGGGAAGTTTTTCCTTTGTTTAGAGTATCAGTCAGAGTGAAAAAGATCAAGGAACCAGCCTCTTATCAGAGTAGTAAGTTTTAGAAAGGAATAAATAGATTTATGTTTATTTCTTTGTAACCTGTCTTACGCAATTAGAGGTAGAATCAAATTGGGTATTTTTTTGTGTGTAATTAAATTTATGCCTAGGGGAACATCCTCTGTGCTTTGAATCTGTTGTCTGTGAGAGTAGCTGGTATGCTAATCTCTCCCAGAGGGTTTTCTTTTACCTTTCTTTTCTTTAATTAAGAAGCCTTTTTCTTAATACCTGATTGATTTTTCCTTGTTTTTAGATCCAAGGGGATTGGATCTGGACTCACCAGGGATTGGTGGGAGAAAGGAGGGAGGATGGTTAATTTCTCCTTGTTTTAAGATCCAAAGGATTGGATCTGAACTCACCAGGGAATTGGTGAAGGAGTCTCTCAAGGCTACC